>NW_007253980.1:121682-152047 GCF_000164805.1 Carlito syrichta
CCTCAGCCTTCCAATTAGCCAGAATTACAGGCATGCGCTACCACGCCTGGCTGATTTTTTGATTTACTGTAGAGATGAGGTCTCACGGCCCAGGCGGGTCTCGAACCCGCGGGCTCAGGCAGAGATTAGGTTTTGAGGCAAAAATTTATTTGACAATTACCCTTTTAAGTTTTTTTAGCCAGATGCCCTGTTAGAAAGCAATATAAACAGTATGTAGTCCAACTTTTCCTTAATTATTAGAATGAGTTGTATTTTCTTAATCTGCCTGCCAGATGAAGGAGTTGGCTTATACTTTAGGGCCATAATTTTTCTGAAAATTATGTTTCTTTAAATGCTGAGGTCACATTCCTATATCACGGTCAGTGTAAAGAGATGCTCATACAATGGGAGTTACAAAGGGCTTGGGACTCACTGCTGAGCACCAACCTCAGTTTCCTTCCAGGGCATGTGCCCATCAATGGCATGGTGGTACCCCAAGTCCACAACTGTAGACATTGTTCTCTTTCTCATTCTCCCCTTGGCCCCACACTTGTATAATTAAATAGGTAAGTACACAAACGGAAATGCACAGAGGATGCAACCCTAGTTTGCTTGGGTACTTTTTCATTGTTATACTTTCTGAACGTTCAGGGAATACCTTCAACCCAAGAATCTGCCTCATGTAGGCCCTGGATTAGTTTTATATTGCTGCCATAACAAACTGCCACAAATTTAGTGTCTTAAAACAACACAAACTTATTGTCTTACAGTTTTGTAGGTCAGAAGTCTGACAGGTCTTATAGGACTGAAATCAAAGTTTTGGTGGGACTGCTTTCTTTGCTGGAGGCTCTTGGGAAAAATCTGTTTCCTCCTCATTGAAGTTGTTGGAAGAATTTAGTTCATTGTGGTTATGAGGCAGGTTCCTGCTTCTCTGCTGACAGCTGTGGGTGGATTCTAACTTAAGACTACCCTGACAACTTGGCTTGAGACCCCTTTCCTCCATCCTCAAAACTAGCAGTTCCTCTGAGTGTCCAATTCCTCTTGCTTCTTTTTCTATCACTGCAATTTTTTCATTGACTCTTCTGCCTTCTTCTTCCAGTTTGAAGGACCCAATGTAATCACTGGGATGATTCAGGATAATATCTCTAATTTAAGATTCACAACTTTAATTCCATTTACAAAGTCCCTTTTGCCATATAATGTACCTATATTATTATATCACAGGGATAAATAAGGATGTGGAAATCTGGGAGGGGGGTGCGTGGGGAAGAGGTATTATTTTGTCTGCCATCAACCACATGACAAGAACTGGCCATTTCCTTTTTTCTTAAAATCCTTAAGATCCAGAGAAGCAGAAAACTAACTGACCACATGCAGAAGACTGAAACAGGACTCCTACCTATCATCATACACAAATATCAACTCTAAATGGGTCAAAGACCTAAATGTAAAACCTCAAACTATAAGAATCATAGAAGAAAAAGTAGGAAACACCCTTTTGGAAATTGGAATAGGCAACCAATTCCTGATCTGTTTTCCAAAAGCGAATGCCATAGAATATAAGAAAGACAAGCGGGACCTCATCAAACTGTAAAGCTTCTGTAAAACAAAAGAAACCATCAAGAGAGTGGGACACAGCCCATAGAATGGGAAAAAAATTTGCTAACTGTTAATATGACAAAGTCCTAACATTCAGGATCTACAAGGAACTCAAATGTGCCAAAAAGGGGGAAAAAAACTCTATTAAAAAATAGACAAAAGATATGAATAGACACTTCTCAGAAGAAGACGTACGAACAGTCAATAGATACATGAAAAATGCTCAACCTCACTAATCATCAAAGAAATAAAAATTACCATACAGAGATACCACCTAACTCCAGACAGGATGGCCATCATCAGTAACTCAAAAAACAACAGATGCTGGAGAGGATGAGGGGATAAGGGTACACTTCTGCACCATTGGTGGGAATGTGAACTAGTACAACCTCTGTGGAAAACAGTGTGGTAATTTCTAAAAGATCTAAAAATCAACCTTCCATATGACCCAGCATATACCTGGAGAGTTCAAATCACTCTATAAAAAAAGATATCTGCACATGCATGTTTTTTGCAGCATTATTCACAATAGCAAAAACATGGAACCAAACATGCTGCCCATCAAAAGTGGACTGGATGAAGAAAATATGGTACATTTACATAATGGAATATTATGCAGCCATAAAGAAAAACAAAATTATGAGCTTTGCAGCAATCTGGATGGAATTAGACTCTATAATACTTAGTGATTTATCACAGAAACAAAGGTCTACGTATTTCATGTACTCACTCATAAGTGGACCCTGAACATTTATTGTAATACTATAAGAAAGGAATTGGCAGTAGTGGGACTCTGCCAGGGGAGAGGGGGCATATAACATCAATAAGGATACCCATACTTTACTTGTATGATGACCACATGTGTACCTAAACCTGAATTATACCCCACACTTAAAAAATATCCAGAGAAGCTTCATTTTATTAACATTTCCAATGAATAATTTTTATAGATAGCTATTTTCAGGAGATGGGGATCAGAAGAGGAAGAAGTTGGATGGCTCTGTGTCCCTTGTTGATCATGCTTGTCCAGATAATGAATGAAGTTAGCGTTTTACTGGTAAGTAAGTAGCCATGATATAGTTTCCTGGAAAGTGTTGTTACTGCCTGTTAGCTGGAGGACAAGAATAAAAACAGAGATGAGCCCAAATGAAAAAGTGCTGAGTTTTCGGGTACAAAAAGTACTACAAACTACACAAGGAGTCAAATCTCTATTTAAAGCTTGAGGAACTAAACATTGAATAAAAGTGCAGTTCATTGTACTGAAGGAGACTTGAGTTCCCAGAATAGCTCATTAAGATGTCATAGCTTCTTGGGTGGGCTGCTATTTTGACATTTCTATGCTTGAAATTTGCCCTTTGTGTATTATGCAGTGTCTCATCAAGGGACCAGCAAAATCCTGTTACAATGAAGCTGATATATCAGCACCATCAAAAGTACATTTCCTTGGTTCTTCAGTCACTTCATGTAAATAATTAATTCTACTTTTTTAGATGGCAGGCTAGTTTTCAAAGCCAAATACTGCTCCCATTGCTGGTTTCAGATGCAATTCCTTAAAACAGCAGAGAAGATGGAAATGAGATGCTGGGATAGTGTAGTTGAGAAAGGCAGATAATTCAATACAAGTGACATTTGGATGCTAGGGTTTTGACCTGATTCAGTTATTTTTCAGTTTCTTAACCAGTCATGTCTATGCACCAGCTAGTTGGGCTTTGAAATATGACACCTGGTTCTGAGTCTTGTGCCCCTTGAGTATGAGGAAGTGTTTCCAGTTAATATGATAGTCTAGGATGAGACAGCAATGGCACAAAGATTTTTTTTTTTTTGCATCTAATGAAATACAAGTTTTTCATGTAAAAGTGACATTTTTAGATAGATATATCACTCCTCAGCCCTTAAACCCTGCAATTGTTCACCATTTCATTCAGAGTAAAGCCCCCAAACCTTACTTTTACCTTCATTGCCTTAAGTCAGTGCCGCTTGATGTGTGGTCAGTACTGGTCCACAAACTTACTGATACTCTATGGAATCTGACCCCAGAATCTAAATCTATAATGTCACAAAGCACTGCTTAATTCAGTTGACTTTCTTCTTTTCTTTTTTTTTTTTTGGTAACAACAGATTCTCAGAAGGTAGAATACATTGACATACAGGGAGGCGCCCAAAAATGTATATGCATTTAAAGTACAGTGTTCCGACGGGCTCAGTGGCTCAGTCTGTAATCCCGCGCTTTTGGGAGGCTGAGGTGAGTGGATTGCTTGAGCCCGCGGGCTTGAGACCCGCCTGGGCAGCGAGACCTCATCTCTACAATAAATCAAAAAATCAACCAGGCGTGGTAGCGCATGCCTGTAATTCCGGCTACTTGGAAGGCTGAGGCGGAAGGATTGCCAGAGCCCAGCAGGTCAAGGGCGACAGAATGAGACTCCAACTCAAAAAAATAAAAAATAAAAATATTCCCTCAAAAGATGGCATTAATCAAATGAATGCTAGCATCACCAGGCGACATTCAGGACAGCCAAAGAAAATGGCAGAAGCACAGTTGAGTAAATGTTATTACCACACATTGCTACCACAATTTAATTCAATTTTGAAAAGTAATACATAGATAACATCTCTTGGCACCCCTGTATATATGTATAAACACAAATAAATACATATATATACATACATATATACATACATAGGCATGTGTATATGCATATATGTGTGAGGGTGCATATATGTGTGAGTATTTTTAACTTGCCTATTTTTTCCTCTTTAGTTCTTGATTTTAAAGTCACCCCAAAAGCCACCTTTTTAGTGACTTAGCCACCTTATAAAAATTTCACAACTTTCATCCTATGTAACTTTTGCTATTCCACTTCTTTGCTTTTTATTTTTTCCTTGGCACTAATCACTAATTAATTTGCTACATATTTTGCATATGTAATGTCTTTTGGTGATTGCTGTTTATTGTTTATCTTTCCCTTTAGAAGTAAGCTCCAAGAAAGAAGGAATAATGGTCTGTTTTTTTTAATTCTTTATGTAAAGTCCTAGAAAAGTACTGGTCCTATAGTAAGGATTTAATGAATATTTTTTGACTGAAAGATTGTGTGAATAATTGGAAGAATAAATAGATTAATGAATAAATAGATAAATAATTGAATAGATAAATGATTGAATAAGCATACACACATATATAACACACATACATAATGTATGCAAAAATAAATTAATGGGTGGATAGATGAAAGTATATATGATGTTATAAAACCTAAAGTTGTTTGTCTACTTATATCAACCTGAAGCAGAGTACCTAATTTCTGATTTAAGTGGATTGACTTTCTCTCCTAACACTATAGTAATAATGTGCTTTCTTCCAATTAATGACTGTGTGTTGGTTTTCTCCTCCTCTGCCGTAAAGCACATTTCTCTCATGTAAAAAAAAGTATCCTATGATCTTAATGATGACAATTCAAAAATGTAGTTTTAGAGACCAGTTACCATCCAGAAGATTGACTAATTAATTGTGAGTGAACAAAATAAAAAAGTTTTGAAGTTTCATGCTATGGAAAGCAATGGATCATAGTGACTATTTTTTTTCTAGATTTTTAACAAGATACAAATAATTAAGTTTCCCAAAGTATTGCACACATATGGCAAGGGTTTATGAGATGTGCTTACAATGAAAACATTTTAAATTTTAAGTGTTACACATTTCAGTATGTATGAAGATAAACTATAGCACATATTGGGAAGAGTATAAAGTTTTAAAAATACAAATTAGTGAAGAGTAATGGATGATTGATAGAACATATGCTATATGGACAAGGTAAAAATAAAAAATAAAATAAATGGACTAAAATGTTGATTTTTATTATTGGCAATTTTAACTGCTACTGCTGCAAGTCCAAGTTGCTGACAAGGGAGATTGTAATTGTCATGTGTTGCCGAGTCATCTCTCCTTGTAGTTGTAGTTGTAGTTCATTCTTGGCTGTTGCATTTTTCTCAGTCCATTGCTCACTAGCATTTTATATACTGTCTTTAAACAACCTACTGAAATGAATAGAGGCAATGTTAGAAAACACAATATGTCTTGTGCTATTCTTACACTCTGCAATAGTGATTAAATTAAGTAATAACAATAGTCTATGCCATTGGTAGTATTATTCACATCTTACAGACAGGGAAATTGAAACTTAGAGAAGTAAATGATGTGAAAGGGATTGTAGAAGATAGTGACACAAAAAAAATCTTACATTTCTCTGACTCTGATACAACTTTTTTTCCCCTCCTACATTAGTGGTTTTCATCCCAGAATACATATTAGAAAATGTTAAAATATGAGTTATGTTGGATAAATAAATCTAGAGATCTGAAGTACAACATGCAGACTATAGTTGATAATATTGTATTGCATACTGAAAATTTTCTAAGAACATAGATTTTAAGTGCTCTTTCCACAAAAAAAGGTACTATGTGAGGTAATAGACATGTTAAATTACTTACATGTAATGATCATTTCAGTATGCATATATCTATCAAAACATCATATTGTACATCATAAATTTATATAATAAAAAATAACTGATATTTAGTGTTTCACAACAGTCCAGTTGATCTAGAATTCTGGGGTGAGGTCTGAACATGGTATTATTATACTGTTTAACTTTTTCCTAACTTTTTTTGGAAAGTTTAAACTCATTAGTAAATTTGAAAGAATGAATACCCTTCCCTTCACCTAAATCTATCAATGAATATTTTGGCTAATTTACTTAATTCTTTGATACCTTCCCTTGTTCTTTCCCTCTCTCTCTCTCTCTCATCTATATATCCATCATCATCTATCCATCCATTCACCTATCCATCCAGACCTCTGTATCTGCAGGTTTCTCATTGGTGTATTCAACCAAACTTGGATCAAACATGAACATTAAACAACAGGATGATGAATGACTAACAATAAATCAAACAAGGCTTTATCTGTACTATGTGTACCTGAATTTGTGGATATCTGAGACACCATTTCGTGTAGCAGGCTGCATCCCTCACAGCCTGCCTTTGGTTAGGATGCAGAGCTTCCAAGTGATACCATTGCCTATGAGCTTGGGGTACTCAAGGTCTGTTACGGTGGCAGTGCTCATCTGCTCCCCATATCACATCCCCTCCCAACACTGGATGAAAATTGTTATGGCTAACGTATCTGTTGCAAGTTATTTCAGTGTTGCATCTTGTCTTTTTTGTGTCTTATTTACCCTTTCCATCCATTATTTATTCTGTTTTATTCTGGGGCCAGCCATTGGTAACTTCCATTGTTTGGGCTCTGAGGTCTGATTTTTCAGGCATTTTCTCTTTGTAATACTAGGAATTACCTGCGTTCTTCTGCTGATTTTTTCTCATTTGTAACAGATGTCTTTTTTTTCTCTTTAGTTCTGTTATTCAGTAGCAGTAGGAGAGGATTTCACTTCTGATACTTACTCAGCCCTCTATTCTTCCTGATCAGCATTCCAAATTTGTTCTATTTTGAAACAGGGCTGTTGGTGGGAAGTTTTGCTGTCTCTTGTAGTTTTGAGAGTTGAATAAGGTGAAGGATGGGAGTTAGGATTCAGAGACTACTTGCAAATCACAATATTCACTGTGGTGTGGGTTCCATAAGACTCACACCCAATCACCACTTTATATGATAATGCAATGGGTATATGTGTGTACCCCCTGAGTCCAAGATACAGTAACAGCAATGAGGAGAACAGAGAAAAGTAGAATGAAATAAGATGGACAGAAATTTAAGAAAAATAAAAGATAAAAAAACACAGAACAACAAGAGAAGAAATCAAAGCAAAAAACAATCACACACACACACATACACACACACACACCCCAAAACAAACTGGAATAACAACAAAGCAAAACAAAACAAAAACCAACAATGATTAAAAAAAAAACAGGAAGCCAAACACACCTCACACTCCCCATTCAAAATGAAAGGAAAAGAAATAAGAATACAGAAGAAGAAGAAAAAAAGAAGGCTTTCTAATTGAGCCCTTACACATGTATTCACACACATTAAACTATAAAAAGAAAAGAACAAAAAAGAATAAACAAACAACCAAAACTGGAAAATGTACACTCAGTCCTTCACATACACACATAAACAGAAACAAAAAAATGAAAGAAGAAAGAAATACAAAAGAAAAAAAGGGTGGGAGGGAAGCAGATTGAACACTCACATACACATTCATGCACAAAGGAAAAATATTAAAAAATTAAAAAACAAACATGCAAAAAACCTTCCCTTCTGAAGTTGTTGCTCTCAGTTGCCCCTCTGCTGTCTCCTGCAGAGCTTCAGCCTCATTCACAATCTCACCAGTGTCTGGTCTGGGGAAGGAGGAGGAGGCAATGGGGGTGGGTGGAGCTTCATTCCTCCCCTCCCACTCTATTATGGTCAGGGGGATTCCCTCCTGTAGGGAGGTGTGGGATTGTCTCTTTCCCAGGTATTGGTGGGGATGCCTCAGCCAGATTTATCCTGGAGTGGAGTCCTCCTATTGTGGCTGACATACAGACTCCACCTAGGTTCATCCCTCTCAGTCATGCCTCAGCTGTGTGCATTAGACATTCAGAATTGCTAGGCAGGAGAGGGTTGGGTCAGTCCCAACATATCACTGATCTCTTTGGAGGTCTTCCTCATCCTTTTTTGGACACGCTCTTTGTTCCATGGAAAAATCAGGGTAGGGGATGAGACTCAGCACTTTTTCTGTCCCTCTGGAGTTTGTGTTTTCAGGATATTCCCTCTGGGTCATGTTCAACCCCTGAATAGTTAATCTTCCAGTCACAGAGATTGGGTTGGGTCTGTTCCTCCATATTGAAAAAGCCAGAGCACTTTCCTGTCCAGTTGTTAAGATTGTGACAGAGTGCTTCTTTCTCTTTTCCAGTGGGCTCTACCTCTGGGCTCCCTTGCTGTGCTCCCTCCACAGCCCTTGCCGCTAGTGTCTGGTCAGGTGCTGCAGTGGTAAGGAAGAGCCTGGTGCCAACAGTCTCTCCTGGCAGCTTCTTCCTGAGAAGGGCTTTGTTGATTTTTTAAAAATGGTGATTGGTTTCTGCACTCCAGGAAGCACTAGATACCAAGGATAGCAGCTGTGGCACTAGCCACTTCACCAGGAAAGCCCTGGTCACTTGCTTCCAAGTCCCTACTCAGTCAACCACTTACTCCCTGACACATACACAAAATTTTCCATCCACTCAGTCACTCATACTGGAACTTTCTTGGTCCAACTGGCTCCACTACCAACTTCCCAAGAATCCTCTACTATGACATGTTGTATAAGGAAATTGAACATGCATGGATTTTGGAGTCCTGGAATCAATTCCCTGGGGATACCAAGGAGTGATTGTACACATGCACACAAACATATATTTAAGTCTTTTATTTCCATTTGGTTCATGGGAAGTTGTAGACATTATAACACTTTACTCTATAAGCTTCAGTATGCATTTATATAGAAGAACATCCTCCTCCACAACCATATCATTTTTACACCCAAGATACCTAACAAGAATAATACATACACTAATTTTATATATTGCATACTGCCAATTTTCAAATTTCCCCAATTATTTCTAAAATTTACTTTATTGCTTTTATTATGTATTTGTGTTGGAAATTTAGGATCCAATCAAAGATCATACTTTGCAGTTGTTTTTCATGGCTCTTAAGTTTCCTTTAATTTTTTGTGCAGATTAGCAAACTATGGCCAAATCTGACCTGCTGTTTGGTTTTGTATTAATAAAACCTGCAAGTTTTACATTTTTAAATTGTTGGAAAAAAGCAAAATAAATATAATATCCTGTGACATGAAAATTATATAAAATTCAAATTTCAGTGTCCATAAGTAAAGTTTTATTGAGACATGGCCATCCTCATTTGTTTATGTTTTTCCGTGGTTTCTTTTAAGAATACAGGGGTGGGATTAAGTAGCTGCAACAAAGACCATGTGGCAAAACCTGTAATACTTACCATCTATTCTTTAAAAATTATTTTTGTTGACCTTGATTCAGACCATTCCACTCATTGTAGTTTTCTTTTTAATATTTTCATGATTCTGGTATTTTAGATTTTATTTTTTATTATTTTGATAGCTTTAGGTGTACAAATATTTTTTGGTCTGGGCTTTAAGTGTACATTGTACCTGATAGATGGTTTTTTTTTTGGTCCCTACATCTTTTCCCTCCTCCCCCTTCTGAGTCCCCAGTGTCCATTACACTGTTCTCTATGTCTTTGCAGACCCTTATTTTCTCTCTCACTTATAAGTGAGACTACGTGGTGTTTGGTTTTCTGTTTCTGAGTTAGTTCACTTAGGATGATGTTCTCCAATTTCATCCAAGTTGCTGCAAAAGACATAATTTCATTCTTTTTGATAGCTGAATAGTATTCCATGGTGTATATATAAACATTTTTGCTATCCACTGAATCATTGATGAGCATTTAGGTTGATTCCACATCTTTGCAATGACAGATATTTTAAAAAATCCAAATTTTATATTAGAATATTCCATACTCTAGAATTATTTTCTTATTTTTAGGCTTAGAAAAAATATTTTTGGTGAGAGTTGAATTTGGTGATGTTATATGCTGTTAACAGCATTGCATCAGGTGTCATAAAATGTTGGTTTATTTCATTTTGGTTCAGGAGGAGTCTGCCAAATCTGTACATGATAAAGGCACCTTTCTCTTTGTAAATAATAATCTTGGGATAACAATTTGGTTTGTTGTTTGTTCTCCTAACTTCTTGATATTGAAAATTGACTAATTTTAGGGGATGAGAGCATTTTCCTATTTTCTTATATGCATTTAAAACTACAAATTTACTTTTATGCTCCAATTAGCTGCAATCCTACATTTTAATTGAATTGTATTATTTTTATTTTAGTTGACTAGCTTTAGGGAGTAAAAATGGTTTTTTGGTTACATGGAAGCATTGTATAGTGGCAAAGAAGTCTGGACTTTATGTGTACTCACCATCCCCACCTGTGCACATTTTACCTAGTAGGCAATATTTTTATCCCCTTTTTCTTTCTCATTCTCCCCCTTCTGAGTCTCTAATGTCCTTCTTACCCTTCTATATGCCTTTGCAGATCCTTAGTTTAGCTCCCAATTATAAGTGAGAACATGAAGTGTTTGGTTTTCTATTCCTGCATTACCTCACTTAAGATGATGACCTCCAGTTCCATCCAAGTTGCTGCAAAATACATTACTTCTGTTTTACAGCTGAATAGTATTCCATGGTGTGTGTGTGTGTCTGTGTGTGTGTGTGTGTGTGTGTGTGTGTGGTGTGTATGTGTGTGTGTTTATCTTACATTTTCATTATCCACTGATCAGTTGATGGGCATTTAAGTTGATTCCACATCTTTGCAATTGTGAATTGTGCTGTGATAAACATACAAGTGCAGGTGTCTTTTTTGTATAACAACTCTGTTCCTTTGAGTAGATGCCAAGTAGTGAAATTGCTGGATTGAGTGGTAGATCTACTTTTAGTTCTCTGAGAAATCTCCATAAGTGGTTTCCATAGAGGTTGTCCTTGTTTACACTCCCACCAGCAGTGTATAAGCATTTCCTTTACTCTGCATCTGGGCCAACATCTATTTTTTATTTTTTAATAATGGTTACTCTGACTGGTGTAAGGTGGTATCTCATTGTGGTTTGAATTTGCGTTTCCTTGATGAGTAGTGATATTGTGCATTTTTTATACGTTTGTTGGTCATTTGTTTATCTTATGTTGAGATATATCTATTCATGTCATTTGCCCACTTTTTAATGGGATTATTTGCTTTTTTCCTTAAATTTCTAAATTTTTTATGACATAATTCAGTTAAAAGCATTTTCCCATTTTTGTTTTTATTTATTCTTCCATCTATGGGTTATTCAGAAGTGTATTGCCAAGAAATTGAAAATTTTCTCGTTATATTTTTGTTATTAATTTTTAGCTTAATTTCACCATGTTTAGAGAAAGTACTCAGACAAATTTCAATCCTTTGAAATTCTTTAAGACTTGCTTTATGACCAGCATATAGTCAATTTTGCTGAATATTTTGTGTTTATTATTATACCAGTTTGGTCAATTTTGTAATAATGTTTTTCAGATCTTTTATTTATTTATTTATTTTTGATAATTTTACTAGCCATTTAAAAATGTATGTTAGTTTCCCACTATTGTATTTTTGAACTAAGTTTTCAAATTAGGAACTATGAGTACTTCAACTTTTTTTTTTCTTCAAAATTGTTTGAATATTTGAAATTCTTTGAGATTCTATGTGAATGCTAGGATGGATTTTTCTAATTCTAAAAAAAAATCATTGAATTTTGATAGGAATGATAGAGATTGTGTTGAATATGTAGATTATTTGGTGGAAGTATTGACATTTAAACAATATTAAGTCTTGCAATCATGAACATGAAATGTCTTTCCAATTATTCATGTCCTTAAACATTTCTTTCAATAATGTTAGTTTTTATTTTTTAACTTCTTCATTATTCTGTCTTTATAGGTTGTGTTTCAGAAATTTGTTTATTTCGTCTGGTTACACAATTTGTTAGCATATAGCTATTCATAGCAATCTTTTATAATCCTGTATATTCATGTAAAATCATTTGTTATCTCCCCTCCTTCAAGTCGGATTTTAGTTATTTGCCTCTTCTCTCTTTTTTTCTCAATCTACCTCACAGTTTGTCAAATTTTTGTCAGTCTTTTTTTAAGAACCAACTTTTGTTTGTTTGTTTATTTATTTATTTATTTATTTATTTTATTTTTTGAGTTGGAGTCTTACTCTGTCGCCCAGACTGGAGTGCAGTGGCCACTCCCAGCCACCGCAGCCTCGACCTGCTGGGCTCCTGCGTTCCTTCCACCTCAGCCTTCCAAGTAGCCGGAATTACAGGCATGCGCTACAACACCTGGCTGATTTTTTTTTTTTTTAAATTGTAGAGATGAGGTCTCGCTGCCCAGGCGGGTCTCGAAACCGCGGGCTCAGGCAATCCCCTCACCTCAGCCTCCCAAAGGTGCGGGATTACAGGCTGAGTCACCGAGCCTGGCTAGGAACTAACTTTTTATTTTTATTTTTATTTTTCTATTCTTGTTCATGTCTCTCTGCTCTAATCTGTATTATTTTTTCCTCCTACTAGATTTGTGTTTAGTTGTTTTCTTTTCTTTTTTTAGTTCTTTAAAGTGTTGTTAGGTAGTTGATTTGAGGTCTTTCTTTTTATGTAATATCTATAAGTATACATTTCTCTCTTTGTATTGCTTTTGCCAAATTCCATCAGTTTTGTTATGTGGAGTTTTTATTTTCATTTGTTTCAAGATATTTTCTAATTTCTCTATGACTTCATATTTGACTCATTGATTGTTTTAGAGTATGGCATTTAATTTCCACATATTTATGTCCTTTCCAGTTTTACATCTGCCATTAATTTCTAGCTTCATTCCATTGCAATAGAAAAGATATGTTGTATAATTTAGATCTCCCAAAACTTATTAAAAGTTGTCTTGTGGCCTAATATATGGATTAACTTGGAGTATGTTCCATGTGCTCTTGAAGAAAATGTGTATTTTGCTGTTCTTGGGTTGAGTGATCTGTATATGTCCATTAGGTTCCATTGGTCTATAGCTTTGTTCAGTCTTCCATTTCTTCATTGATTTTCTGTCTGGCTATTGTATCTATTTTTGAAAATAATTTGAACACTTTGATATTATTTGTTCTTCTACCAACTTTTGGATCATTCATTGATGAGATGCATCTCAATTATACATATATTTTAAACACTATAAGATATTGCTATTATGGTTTTGTACGGTCAATTAAAAAATTATTTTATTTTAAAAAGGTGGGGTAAAATTCAGAATTAGGTATACAAGTGGTCCATCATACAGGTAATATTTGGGCCTCTGTTTGGTCCCCACTTCACCTGGTTTGAGATCAGGTACTCTTATTAATGTTATATGTCCCCCCACCTGGCAGTTTCTGGCTACTGCCAATCTCTTTCTTATAGTATTATGATAAATGATCAGGGTCCACTTATGAGTAGAAAATATGGTATTCAGTTCTTTGTTTCTGGGATAAATCATTGAGTATTACAGACTTTAAATTCATCTAAGTTGCTGTGAAGTCCATAATTTTGCTTTTCTTTATGGCTGTGTAATATTCCATCATGTATATGTACCACTTATTTTTTATCCAGTTCAGTTTCGATGCGCAGCATAGTTGGTTCTGTGTTTTTGCTATTGCAAATAGAGTTGCAACAAACATGTGTGTGCAGGTATCTTTTTTGTAGAGTGATTTAAGTTCCTCCGGATATATTCCCAGAAGGGGAAATGCTGGGTCATATGGAAGGTTGATTTTTAGATCTTTTAGGAATCACCACACTGTTTTCCACATAGATTGTACAAGTTTACATTCCTACCAACTAGTTAGAAACATTCCCTTTTCCCCTCATCCTCTCCAGCACCTGTTGTTTTTGGAGTTATTGATGATGGCCATCCTGACTGAAGTTAGGTGGTATCTCAGTGCAGTTTTATTCACATTTATTTGAAGATTAATGAAACTGAGCATTTTTTAATGTATCTGTTGACTGCTTGTATGTCTTCTTTTGAGAAGTGTCTATTCATATCTTTTGCCCACTTTTTAATAGGGTTGTTTGGTTTTTTTTCCTTTCAGCATGTTTGAGTTCCTTGAAGATCCTGGATGTTAGGCCATCATCAGATATACAATTGGCAAATATTTTTTCCAGTCTGTGGGTTGTCTTCCCAATCTCTTGATGATTTCTTTGGCTTTGCAGAAGTTTTTCAGTTCGATGAGGTCCCACTTGTCTATCTTATCTCTTGTAGCATGGGCATCTGGAGTTTTGATAAGGAATTGGTTGCCTATTCCGATTCCCATAAGAGTGTCTCCTGCATTTTCTAAGATTCTTATAGTTTTAGGTTTTACATTTAGGTCTTTGGTCCATTTGGAGTTGATTATTGTCTATGGTGATATGTAGAGGTCCTGTTTCATTGTTCTGCACATGATCAGTCAGTTTTCCCAAAACCATTTGCTGGATAGGTTCTCCTCTCCCCAGTGGTTGGTGTTGGAGGCTTTGTTGAAGATGAGTTGGTTGAGAAATTGTGGTTTTGCTTCTGGAATCTCTGTCCTGTTCCATTGGTCCATATGCCTGTTTTTGTATCAATACTAGCTCATTTTGATTATTGTAGGCTTATAATAAAGTTTAAAGTCTGGAAGTATGATACCTCCCACTTAGTTTCTTTTTGCTAAGGATTATTTTGGCTATTAATGGCCGTTTATGTTTCCATGCAATTTTCTGTATTGTTATTTCCATATTTCCAGGTCTGAGAAGAATGATGTTGGTAATTTAATGGGTATAGCATTGAATGTGTAGGATGGACATCTTAACAATGTTGATTCTTCCAGTCATGAGCATGGGATATTTTTCCATTTGTTTTCGTCATCTTTGACTTCTTTGAGCAGTGCTTTGTAGTTTTCCTTTTAAAGATCTTTCACTTCTCTGGTTAGGAAGATGCCAAGGTAGTTCATTTTTTGTGGGTTTTGCGAATATGATTTTTATTTGTTTTCTGCTACAGTCAATTTTTATTCATATTTTCCCAGGGATAATTTATTTTTTTCTGCTCTTTAAAACTTCCTTGGGCTATGCATTTTAAAAAAGTTTGATCGTTTATCTTCTGCCTAAGTAACTAATTATAATATTACTTGCAATGAAGTTGTAATGGTAAATTCTCTGATTTTACAGTTTAAAAAAAATATATTATTTATTTTTGAAATATACTTTTGTCAGGTATAGAATTCTAGGCTTGAATTTATTGTCTTTCAACACTTCAGACATGCCATTCATTATCTCATTGATTCTACTGTCTTTTTGAGAAGTCAGCTTCTAGACACATATTTCATCTTTTGAAGGTGGTATGTCCTTTTTTCCTCTGGTTGTTTTCAAGATTTTCTCTTAGTTTTAGATTTACAAACTGTTTTATTATTATGTATTTAGCTTTGTTTTTCTTTGTATTTAACTTGTTTGAATTTTCTATAATTTTTTAAATCTGTGATTTTTATTTTTTATAGGTTTTTGGATATTTCCAGCCATAATTGCTTCTATCCCATCATCTGTCTCCTTTTCACTTAAACATGTTATTTTCTCTCTGTTCCTCATATTTCTTATGATCTTTTATTTTTTAATACCAGCTAACCAACATGTTCATTATTTTACCTGGTCACTTTTGTGTGTTTGTGTATGTGTGATGTGAAGTGTTCTACACTTGAGATCTACTTTATTATCAAATTTTAAGTGTACCATATGTGCATGCTGTGCATTAGGTCTCCAGAGGTTATTCATCTTATAACAGAAATATCTTCTGAACAACATCTTCCCTTTTCCTCTATCCCTTGCCCTCCAGCCCTTGATAATCACCATTCTATTCTTTGTAATTGTGAGCTCAATTATTTTTATTATTATTATTTAGATTCCACATATAACTTAGATAATGTTGCATTTGTCCTTCTGTGTTTCACTTATTCCTCTTAGGGTACTGTTCTCTTAGCATACTGTTTCATAGGTTCATCTACATTGTTGCAAATGCTAGTGTTATATTCTTTTAAAGACTGAATGATATTACATTGTATGTATATATACATTTTTTTAACTCCATTCATTCATGAATGGACACTTGGTTGTTTCCATATCTTGGCTGCTGTGAATAACACTGCAATGAACATGAGAGTGCAGATATTTCTTTAACATACCGATTTTATTTCTTTTTGAGATATACCCAAAAGTGAGTTGGCTGAATGATATAGTAGTTCTATTTTTAACTTTTTGAGGAAACTTCAAATTTTTCCTGTAATGCCTATACATTTACATCTCCTCCAACCGTATACAAGTTTCCTTATTTTTCATATCATTGCCAACTCTTATCTTTTGTCTTTTTGATAACAGCCATCCTAGAAGGTGTGAGATATCTCATTGTGGTTTTGATTTGCATTTCTTTAATGATTAGTGATGTCAAATATCATTCAAATACCTGTAGGCCATTTGTATGTTTTTGGGAATATATCTGTTTATGTTCTTTCCTACTGTTAAATTGGGCTATTTGTGTGTGTGTGTGTGTGTGTGTGTGTGTGTATGTGTGTGTATGTGTGTGTGTGTGTATGTCTAGTTTTGTTTTTCTATTGAATTGCATGCGTTCCTTATATATTTTGAATATTAATCTCTTACTGGATATATGGTTTGTAAAACATTTTCTTCTATTCTGTGTGTAAACTTTTCCTTTTGTTTATTGTTTCCTGTGCTGCTGGGTTTATTCCTAGGCATTGTATCCTGTTTCACTGATCTATGTGTCTGTTTTTATGTCAGTACAATATTTCTTTGATTACTATGATTTGGTAACATAATTTGAAATCAAGAAGTGTAATGTCTCCAGTTTTGTTATTCTGGCTCAAGATTGACTTAGGTACTTGGGGTCTTTTGTGGTTTCATACAAATTGTGGAATTTTTTTTATTTATCTGAAAAAATGTCATTAACATTTGGATAGGGATTACATTCAACCTGTGATCATGTGCAGTAGGGACATTTAAACAATGTTAAATCTTCATATCTGTAAACATGGGCTATCTTTTCATTTATTTTAATATTTTGTTTCTCTTCACTTTTACTTGCATATTTTCTATTGACCTTCTTCCAATTTACAAAGCTTGTTCTCTTTAATTTCCAAATTTCTGCTAGACTTTTCTCTCAAATTCTTAATTTTAGGTGTACCTCACAATTCTAAAATTTCAATTTAATTTTTATTTCAATCCTGTGGTTAAATTGCCTATTATTTTATCTAACATTCCACAATTTCATTTGTTTAAATATATAACATATTATAAAGTCTTTATTAATTCTGATATTTGAATCATCTGTTGAACTGTTTGATTGTCTTTCTATTTCATTCTATTCTATTCTGTTCTGTTCTGTCCTATCCTTTTCCTTCTTGATTTTCCAGTAAATAGTATTGTTTCTTGGTATGCATAGTAATTTTTGATTAGATACTTCTCATTGTATATAAAACAATTTTTGAGGTTCCAGATAAGAACGTTTTTGAAAAAGAATTTATCTTACCTATGCTGTTCAGATAGAATCACTTTAATTCTATCAGGAACTGAGTTGAATTAAGACTTGGTGGTAGGTTTTGTGTGAGGCGATAGTTTGCCTGTATGAGGTGATAATGTACAAATACCTTCTCTTCCCTTCCACCCCCACCTTTCCATTCAGTGGTGTTTATTCACTGATGATTTCTGCCTGAATCTGTCATTAAATTGATTGTAAGATGATAATTTTTATTACTCTATTATTACTTCCTTCCTTATTTATCATCTGATATTCTTTAATGACTAGTTTTGTTCTTGTTTAGATTGTTGTGTGTGCAACAGATCATCTCTCAATTGGCTAGCATAAGTTCCTTCAAGCTGGCTTATGTAGCCTTTTAACCTATTTCCATATCTTAATGTTTCTGGCAAGACAAAAGTTCTTACGACTTCCCTGCTCTAGCCCTGGAATCGAACATTCTTTTTTAAGAGATCCTAGTTCCTTCAAGTGGAAAATAATATTTTGAAATGAAGATCTGAGTTCTAGGTGTTATTTCTACTGGAAGATAGATTGCTTTGGGGCTCTTTCTGTGAATAGAACTAGAAAATATGGGTATATGGTATGTGTCCAGTTATGTATACCCACATAACATATATTTATTTCTATATTATTTATTTATTTATATATCTGTCAACTTTCCTATCTATATTAAAAAACTATGTGCTGCCGGGCTCCGTGGCTCAGCCTGTAATCCTGCGCTTTTGGAGGCCGAGGTGAGTGAATTGCCTGAGCCCACGGGTTCGAGACTTGCCTGGGTAACTTGGCGAGACCTTATCTCTACAATAAATCAAAAAAATTAGCCGGGCATGGTAGTGCGCACCTGTAGTTCCAGTTACTTGGAAGTCTGAGCTGGGAGGATTGCCGGACCCCAGCAGGTCAAGGTTGTGGTGGCTGGGAGCATGCCACTGCACTCCAGTCTGGGTGACAGAGTGATACTCCAACTCAAGCAAAACAAAACAAAAAAAACCAAAAAAACTATGTGTGCTGCTACCATATTTAAAAATCGAATTCAATATCAGAAGATACATATATGAATTCATTTGCTCAAGCCTAGAGGACACCAAAAGTAGTTTCAGGATTGCTAAATTCCATACTACTATGAAAAGAAAGCCTATTAACTAGAGTTTAATGTTTGTTTGCAGATCTTCTTCTGAAATACAATTTACATACAGTAAAATTCACAAATATTTAGGATTTTTAAAACTCCTCAATTGACATTAATGTGTAATTTGAGTTGATTAGCTATATATTGCCCAATAGTACTTCCATAAATTATAAATTGAAATTAGCACGGTAAGAGATCTTGTAGCAACTCTTTAAAGAAGATAGGTTTCTGTTTTTTTCAGTTTCCAGTATTTTACCTAAAGTTGCTGATGAAGCAAGTTTAAGCCATTGACATTGCAGCAATAACCCCTAAACATGTTTTTCCCCCATTAATAGCTATTTCATCTTCTTTGAAGAGGTATTGCAGAAGCTTTTCTACTTCTTAAAATTGAATTTACTATTTACAGAATGACTTCTTTGACACTCATGGCCTGATAATTTTAGAATGCTATCAGAGAAGAGAGCTCAAGGAGTGAGTAACTAAAATGCCCACTCTGTTTTCATACTATTATCTGCAGCGTTTGAGCAACTATTTCTCTTCATATTCCTTTTAAGGCTTTAAGACTTCTGACACTACTACTTCAAGTTACTTACAAAGTTATTTCAGCACCCGAGGCTTGAGTTTTATCTTCTGTCTCCTTGAGGTTGTTAAAAAAATAATTTGAAGGGATTCTAACCAATTGAGGTTAAGGATTCTCCCATGTTAACAATGCCAGCACACACCTGTGCTCCGTATTTGGTGACTTGGTATCTTTTTCTGTGAGAGTTGATTGTGACCTGGTAATGCAGAGAGTTATCTAAGAGATCATCTCCTTATGAAGGAACATTTGTGCTAGAAAAGTAGCTTAAGTTGCTTGGATAAAAGGACAGAGGTTGTATTGTAGGGTCAACTCTAAAACATGCCCTTGAAGTTGCTCCTTGTTAGGCTGACAAAGGGATCATGGTGATGACTGAACAGGGCCTAGGCATTCTAATTTTTGTGCTCCTTAGCTGGGGCTAGTTGCAATATTTGTAAAATTATTGTTGCTGGTTGGAGGGTAAATTTTATCGTCTGTTATTTGACAAAAAATAGACATTTTTTGCCCCCCCATTCAATAATTTTGGAATGGCTTCATTTCAGGTGAAGTCAGGTGATCATGTGGCACAAGTAGATTACTTACATGTATAGTCATTATTGAAAACGATGTGGATCATATTTGTGCTTTGCTTTCTATGATGGATTATTGTTTCTCCCCATCATATGCAAATTTGCATGAACATCACTTGTTTTGTTGTTTACTTTTAAAAATAAATGTTCATATTTAAAACAGTTTTAGATTTATAGAAATAATGTGAAGGTAGTATACAGAGTTCCCATGAACCCAGCACCCAGTTTCTCTTATTGACTCCTTGTAACCATATGGTATTACTATATAATTAATGAATCAATATTGATGTATCATTATGAACTAAGTTCCTTATTGTAGTAAGCTTTTTAAACTGGAAAAAGGCATTAGAAATAAAGATCTGGGCACTTAGATGTGCTAATTGTTACTGGGGTGTTGATGATTCTAGGCACTCTGAGACGACATAGCAAGGGAATATGTGCGGTTATACCAACCTGTATATGCACACATGCACATACAAATATCTATAAATACTTCTACATGTAACTAACATTATCTATGGTAAACTAAATATGAACTCTCACCTCCAATGTAATCTATCACTATGTGAATTGTTCTTGTCCCCTCTTCTTGCTCATCTCTAAACTCCCACTCCTATTGTGAGAAAGCTGGTTCCTTCCATCTGCCACCCATTTTCTTAATTATTAAATTCTAGTCTACATACATGGAAGTATCAGAATTGTCAGTGAATACTCACATGTGATACAACATTTTAAATGGTAGTGTATTTGCAGTTTCTTTTGCATTTAGAATTTGCTCATTTCCAAAGTTACTTATGCCACCACCATTTTCCTTAGCCTGGTTCAGCAAAGTTGTTGTACATATTTGTAATACAGTTAGTTTGTTTTCTCACATTCTGTATTCCACCATGGAATTTTCCTGATCTTCTCCATGACTTGTGAAAATTTGTGTACATTTTTGTTGTAAATTTCTATGGGTTTTGACAAATGCATGGTGTTATGTATGCACAATGAAGGATTGTAAAAAATGCTTCCATTGCCTTAAACATCCCCTATGCTTCACGTGTCCTTCAGACCTTCTGGAAACCACTGATCTTTGTATTATCTCTGTAGTTTTGCCTTTTCTTCACAGTTGTATAGTTGGAATCATACAGCCTTTGAAGACTGCCTTCCTTTACTCAGCAATATTCATTGAAGATTCATCCATGTCTTTTTGTGGCTTTCCAGCTCATTCTTTTTAATTGCCAAAGAATACTCCATTGTATAGACTTACTAGAGCATCTTTACCCACTCAATTATTGAAGGCCATCTTGCTTGCTTTTAGTTTGTGCTGAATATGAATATAGCTTCAGTAAACATTTGCATTCAGGGTTTTCCCTGGGTAAATGTTTTTATATTATTTGGATAAATAGCTCCACTGGCTCTTATCTCACGTATTGAGGGTGTACATTCTACTAAAACTTGCTAATTTTTCACTTATCATACATCTTCTCAGTACTAATTGAGACTATATTATGAGAAGGTATTGTTCTGAGTTCTGGCATACAATAAATAGTAAACCCAATTAGCTATTTTTCCTGACTTGTGGAGCTTACACTTTAATGCAGCATCCATATGTTAGCACAGTAATCACACAAATTTAAACTGCAGCTATATCACTTTAACCTATCATCAAAGTTAATGTGACTAATTGGGCAAAGCAATATCAATTAGTGACATTGTAAAACCAATGTATATGTCTTCTGATACACTGAGAAGAAAAAACATCACTTCTTTGTTATTCCTGCTCAAAATGCATGAATGTGACCAATAGATAATGAGGTCTATGTTGTCATAAGATAAACCCAAATTGAAGGACATTTTAAAAAATAGCTGTAGATTTGTCAGGCTTCTCCAGAGGAACAGAACTAATAGGAGATATACACACTTGTGTACACACACATACACACACACACAGCTTTATTACAAGAAATTGGCTCAAATGAATATGACAGCTGTGTCGTCTCATGATTTGTCAACTGTTATCTGGTGACACAGGATAGCTGGGAGTGTGGATCCAAGGCCTGATTGCTGGAGGGCTGGTAGTAAAGACTTTGATCCTAGTTTGAAGGCCTGAGGGCCAAAACCACCAAAGGCAGAAGATGGATGTTCTAGTTCAAGTAGTCAAGAAAAGATGGAGGAAATCCAAACATCCTCCACTTCCTCCACATTTCTGTTCTATTCAGGTGCTCAATAGATAATGTCCATTCACATTATGGAGAACTTTTTGTTTTTCTCAGTTCCCCAATTCCAAAGCTCATCTCTTCAGGAAATTTTTTCACAGACACACTCAGAAATAATGTTTCTTAAGATATCTGGGCATCCCGTGGCCTGGTTTAGCTGACACATAAAATCACAAACTGGTTAGTGGTCTTCAAAAATATCAAGGTCACAAAAGACAGAGACAAACTCAAGAAATATTCCTGATTAAAGAAGTCAAAGAGACTTGATAGTGGGATGCAATATGTGATCCTGGGTGAGTTTTAAATCATATATATCATATATGTGATATGTGCTTATGAGCTTGTGTCTTCCCTCTATAATGTAATCTGCTTAAGGACAGAAACTCTGTCTTCATCGCTATTGTACCATGTATACTGTACTATATATGGTATATATATCTACAAAGAGAATTATTGGAAATTGGTGAAAAATGAAAGAAGTATGTAAATAATGGTATTATATTAATGTCAATTTCCTGACTTTTAATCCCTTAACTCTGGTTATATAAGAACTATTTCTCTGTTCTTAGGAAGTGCAAAATTATTTAGCAGTAAATTGGCATCAAGTTTGTAACTTACACTCAAGTGGTTAATAAAAAGAAAAAATAACAATATGCACATATATGTAGAGAGAAAATTATCTACTTAACTTCCCAAGCTCACATAATTCCCTGTCCCTACTCTTTCTCTCCCATCTATCCGCTGTAATCTGTTTGACTTCCTTGATCATTTCTGTGCCATTCTTCATTCCATTTATATCCTCTTTTCTCTTTATCATTGAATACTTATCTTATCTTTAAATACTCACCTCAGAAACTCTGCCTTAACTCTTCACACCCTGCAACTGAAAAACCTTTAGGGAGTTTATATATTTATATAATTTACTTAATTTTCATAGAATTAGAATAATAATACTAAAATGAGAAAATATTAAAAGAATATGAGATTTGGATGATTTTTCTAAGTAGAAACATGGGGTTTTAAAAAAATCTTAAAATCAAATTTAGATGTTCTTTAGTTCAGTCCTTCCTGTGATATGTGGATGCTTATTTCTAAGATTATTATTTATCTTTCCTAATGAAACTTCTCCAGTGATGGGAAACTCACTACTTTCTGTGCCATTTTTTGGTATCTTTGATTATTATAGAGTTCTATATCAAGCCAAATATACCTCATTATCAGTAAACCATATTATAATAACCAGTTCCCAAATCCCAGTGGCTCAAAATATGAACACTTATTTCTTGCCTACTTAAAAATTGCTACATGTCAGTGATTCTTTAGGGAGGCTCTTCTCCATGTGATGACTCAGAAATTGATACAATCTCCATTCTTCCCTAATTGTTTTTATAAGGAAAGAAAGATCCAGAGGAGCACATGCCAGCTCTTTAATGCTTTAATTCAAAAGTAACACAGGCCAACTATTCCAGTATCTATTCACAGTTTTACTTAATTACAGGCAGATTGGCAAAATGGAAGACCACACAGATATTCATTGAACTGTAAAAATCTACATCACCATTTGACCTTTTGTTCACCAAATAACACTGGTGTTCCCTTTAATCACTCAGAGAAGTAAAACCATCCCTTTTTCAGAGGGTCAGCCTAAAATCACATCTAGTTGCAACACTGAGTTCAAGGTTCAGGATCTCTGAATAATGCAATATGGTAGGCTCCATATCATATCCAACAGTTGAATTTTTGTTGCCTATGAGCTAAAAAAACAAGTGGGTATTGGTAAACATGCCCTTCCTGCAGATTGTAATCTTATTCATCCTGTTTACTGCTTATGAAATGGTGAAGGGCCAGAAAACAGTTGTTTTAATTCTTGCAAAGTCATAAGTTTAGTTTCCAGGTGCATTTATGTTTCTTTTTTTAATTAACATAACTTTAAAAATACTCTAGCTTTCTCATCTGTTTACTTTCAATCATTTAAATGTGGCGGCGACCATAGCCACATTTCTTTTCAATATTTTTCTCACTTCCTTACTTCAATGTAATCTTATCCCAAAGACTTATTTTGTTAACTTAATGGGGCTCTCTGTAGGATGTCAAACTTCAACTGAAGAATAGTTAATTCTGTTGGCATCCTTAGATAACTTCTCTTTGACTGCAGTTAACACTGAGTCCATTGATTGTCAAGCAAGAGCAAATACAAGATCTTGTTCAGTCTTGATGTGATTTATCCATGTGGATGACAGCCAGGACACTCATACACACTCCTTGCCACAAACAGAGGATAATGGCTTGTTTCCCTTATATTTGGGTGTAACTCACTGTACAAGGCCCAGATTTCTGAGCCTAGAGAGTGTAAACTTTCCTCATCCACTCTTTACTGCTGAAGAGATTTTTTGTAATTTTTGAAAAAAAAAATTCTAAAAGTTTGAACAATGAGAATAGCAGAGTCATAGAAAAGAGAATATGAATTTCAGAGGCATTTAAATGGTAGGATTCTCGGCCATAAATCAAGCATAAACAAATTTCACAAGGTTGAAATCCTGCCATGAACCTTCTCAGACCACAATGGAATAAAAATAAATATCAACACCAACAAAACTCTCCAAAACCCCACAAAGACATGGATAGTAAACAGCATGATGCTAAGCAATTCCCAGATCAACATGGAAATCAAAACAGAGATTAAAGTTTACCTGAAAACAAATGAAAATGAAGAAACAACTTAACAAAACCTCTGGAGTGCCAAGAAAACTGTACTAAGAGGGGAATTCACATCTCTACAAACACACATGAAGAAAATAGGAAGATGACAAGTTAACAGCCTAACAAATCACCTAAGGGAACTGGAAAAGCAAGACCACCAAAACCCTAACTTCAGCAGAGGAATCCAGATCACCAAAATAAAAACCCTAATTAGGGACATAGAAGACAAAAAGATAATACAAAAAATTCAATGGAACAAAAGGCTGGTTCTTTGAAAGGATAAACAAGATTGCTGGTCCCCTAGCTAGACTGACCAAGAAGAAGAGAGAAAAAGCCCAAGTAAACACAATCAGAAATGCAAAAAGTCAATAAAGAAATACAAAAGATTATCAAGACTATATGTACACTTATATGGAAACAAATTTGAGAACCTAAAGGAAGTAGAGGACTTTCTGACATCATACAACCTTCCCAAGTCGAAATAAGAAGAAATTGAGACACTAAACAGATCAGTAACAATCCAGGAAGTTGACTATGTCGTGAGAAAATTTCCTACAAAAAAAAGTCCTAGACCAGATGGCTTTCTAGTAGAATTCTACAAAACATACAAGGAGGAACTGATGCCAATCCTACTGAAAGTATTCTAGGCAATCAAGAAAGATGGAACTCTTCCTAAATCATCTTATGAAGCTAACATCACATTGATAACCAAACCAGGTAAAGATCCAACAAAGAGAGAACTACAGGTCAATATCCTTGTTGAACACATATGCTAAAATTTTCAACAAGATCCTACCAAATTGGATTCAACAACACATCTCAAGAATCATCGACCATGAGCAAGTAAGCTTCATTCCCAGGATGCAGGACTGGTTCAACATTTGTACCCCATAAATGTAATTAAATACATCAACAGATGTCAAAACAAAACCTACATGATTATATCATTAGATGTGGAAAAAACTTTTGATAAAATCCAACACCCCCTCTTGATAAAAACTTTGAACATCTAGGCATAAATGGAACATACCTCAAAATAGTAAGAGCCATCTATGAGAAATCCACAGCCAGCATACTACTAAACAGACAGAAACTAGAACCATTTCCCCTGAACACCAGAACAAGACAAGGATGCCCATTCTCTCCCCACTTTTTCAACATAGTTTTAGAAGTACAAACAAGAGCAATCAAACAAGGGGAGATCAGTGGTATCCAAATAGGAAAAGAGGAAGTCAAATTAACCCTCTTTGCAGATGACGTGATTCTATATGTCAAAACCCAAGAGAATCTGTCAAAAACCTCCTTGCACTGATAAAAGATTTTGGTAATGAATCAGGGTATAAAATCAATGTGCAAAAAGATAATTGCATTTCTATACACCACCTACAAACAGAAACCCAAATAAAAGGCACAATCCCATTCACAATAGCCAAAAAAACCCCAAATACCTTGACATCTGCCTAACCAGAGACATGAAAGACCTTTACAATGAAAACTACAAAACCCTGCTCAAAGAAATCAGAGATGAGACAAACAAATGGAAAAATATTCTATGCTCATGGATTGGAAGAATCAACATTGTTAAGATGTCCATCCTACACAAGGCAATCTATACATGTACGCAATATTCTTTTAATTGCCAGCAGCATTCTTCTCAGATCTGGATATGACAATACAGGAATTCATATGGAAACATAAATGACTATGAATAGTCAAAACCATCTTCAGAAAAAAAAAGAAAAAAAGCAATAGGTATCATACTCCCAGACTTTAAACTCTATCATGAAGCTATAATAATAAAAACAGCCTAGTAATGGTACAAGAGCAGGCCTATAGACCAATGGAACAGAATAGAGATTCCGGAAGCAAAACCTCAATTTCTCAATCAATTCATCTTCAACAAAGCCTCCACCACTGACTGGAGAGAAGAGAACCTATTCAGTAATGGTGCTGGGAAAACTGTCTGACCACATGCATAAAATTAAAACAAGATCCCTACCCATCACCATACACAAAGATCAACTCTAAATGGATCAAAGACCTAAAAGTAAAATGTCAAACTATAAGAATCTTAGAAAATGCAGAAGTACTTCCAGCAAGATGGTGATGGGGCAGCCTGGTTTATGAGACCCTCTGCAAAGGAGAATGCAGAGGGTCTCTGGCTCTTTCCCCGGGGGCTGTGGATCCCAACGTTGGCAGCCTGGTCTTCACATGGAGCTCAGCCTTCGCCACTGCTGGGGCATCGCAGCGGTCTGGACGACAACTGCAGCCGCAGACACAGCAGCCGCCGGTGCCACCATGGCCTCCATGGCAGCCATAGAGAATCGTGCCACCTGTGTCTGAGGCAATCCATGACTTCAGTCCTTGAATCCCCTGCAGGCAAGATCTGCTGAAATCGCTGCCACCTTTGCTGCCACCGTGACGTCCTGCCAGCGGTGGGTCTCCTCCCATGTACCCTGAGGCAGGCTCCCATATCCGGCCTCTGCCTGACTCCTGTCCGGCTCCACCCCCTCTGGAGTGAGCAGCTGAGATAGCACCACCTGCTGGCGATTCAAGGTAACAACACCGAAATAGGAAAAACAAGCTTGAAAAACAGACACAGGCCAGATATGAGTGGTGAACTGAAGATGATCTGAACTGTCCTTCACAGCAGGCCAGGGGCAACTGACCCTAACTGTGAACTAATTTACCAGCTTGAGAAGACAGCTAGAAATAAGAGTTGAAAGGACATTGGACTTAAATGAAAAGTCTCAGAGTGTGCTCAATTGGTTCTGTTAGTTTAATGACTTGATTCTATTCCTATTGTTTTGTTCCTTCTTTTGTTCTCTTCCTTTTCTTCTCTTTTCTCATCTCTGTAAGCCATATCTTTGAATAGAGGAACAGCACACCAATAAGGTGGTTGGTTAGCTTGTATGTTAGCATCATTGTATATTTTAAATTTTTTTGCATGGGAGTTGGTTAGGCTATAGCCGTGGTCTATTGTATTTGTCTGTTTAAGTCTAGGTCTCTCTCACCATTTGTTGGTACACTTGTCTGTTTCCCCCCTTACTCCTCTCCCTCTCCACCTTCCTCTTCCCCCCACTGTCTGCTCCATTCTCTTCCCTCTGCTGCTGTCATTTTATTTCAGGGAGTAAACCTATCAACCCACTACATGGACAGATTCCAAGGCAGTGGGAACTGGGTTTCAGATTATCCATACACCTGTCAGCAGATACCAGGACCGACAGATAGATTTTGAATCACAGCCCCCCCTTAAGTAAATCGCAAAACTGCAAAAAACACCACTCCAAACCTACAGTGCAACTCCAGAATTGAACAAAGTAAGAGGGCATACATAAAGAAGAATAGGAGATTGAACAAACAGAAGTAAAAGCAATCCCTCTACCCCTGAATAACAGAATTAAAGGAGATGGTGACGTGGAAGGAACAAAAAAGTAGGGAGGGAAAAAAACCACACAAAGGAAGACAAACCAAAAGAAGAATATAGATCTCATACAGACCCCTGGGAGATCAGACACTGAGAAAACAGACTCCAGAACACACACAATGAAGAGCCCCAAGAATGACTGGTCACATGCAATAAACCCAGACATCAAGACATTAATAGAGAGAATTTAAAAAATGAAGGAGAGACAAGACGAAAATAGGAAGGAGCTGATGTCAGAAATAACAGTAGTAAAGAATACTGTGATGGAAATAGATAACAAACCAATAAGCATCGAAAGCAGAATTAGCCAAGCAGAACAAAGAATCCCAGAGCTCGAAGACCAAAACATGGAACTAACCCAAACTCTCAAAAGCATAGAAAAGAAGCTCAAAAAGACAGAACAAAACCTTCAAGAGATGAATGATCACTTCAAGAGACCGAACCTAAGAGTAATTGACCTTCCTGAGGCAGAGAGAGAAACAGAGGCCACAGTGGAACAAACATTTCATGAAATCATTCAAAAAAACTTCCCTCATCTCATCAAGGATGAAAAAATTCAAACACAAGAGATTCAGAGAACCCCTGCAAGACAACAAATGAGAAGACCAACTCTCAGACATATAATAATTCACCTGAACAAAGTAGGTATAAAAGAAAAAATCCTAAAGGCTACAAGAGAAAAAGGTCAGACTATCTACAAGGGAAGACCAATTAGAATAACAGCAGATTTATGTACAGAAACCTTCCAGGCCAGTAGAGCTTGGAGCCCTATCTTCAAAGTTCTAAAAGATAAACAATTTCAACCGAGAATAACCCACCCATCCAAGCTAAGCTTCATCAGTGAGAGAGAATTGAAATCTTTCCCAGATATCCAATCCCAAGAACCTACGCTGCCACCAGACCACCTCTATAAGGAACACTTAAGAAAGTATTGAACACAGAAGAAAAGGAAAAAAGAACAACAACGTTCTTCCCAAGAGTACAGGCAAAAGATTAAAAACACACATGATTCAACTCTAAAACCAAAAGAAAGACAACACACAAACAGGAAGAACAAAAACTCTGTAAGAACATTATGATAGGGATCAACTCTCACATTTCAATAATTAGTTTGAATGTGAACAGACTAAATGCACTGCTGAAAAGACATAGAATGGCAAAATGGATAAAATATAACCAGGCAAAAATCTATTGCCTTCAAGAGACTCACCTCACTAGAAAGGACACTCACAGACTCAAATAAGAGGATGGGAAACACATTTTAAGGTGAATGGAACATAAAAGAAGAAAGGAGGATTCACGATCTTAATCTCAGACAAAATACCCTTTAAGCTATCAAAAATTTAAAAAGATACAGAAGGCCACTACATCATGATAAAAGGTTCAATCCATCAACAAGAAATATCCATCCTAAACATATATGCACCCAACATAGGAGCACCAACTTTAATAATGCAGCTCCTAGGTAAATGAAAAAAAGATATCAACTTCAATACCATCATAGCTGGGGACTTTAATAGCTCACTCACAACCCTAGACAGATCATCAGGACAAAAAATCAGCAATGAGATCCAAAACCTCAATGTGACTCTTGATCAAATGGACTTAATTGATACCTGTAGAACCCTCCATCCAAAGACCACAGAATACACATTCTACTCATCACTGCATGGAATATACTCAAGATTAACCACATACTTGGCCATAAATCAAGCATAAGCAAATTTAAAAGGACTGAAATTTTACCATGCACCTTCTAGGACCACAGTGGAATAAAAATAAACATTAACACCAACAAGGTCCCCCTAAAACCCACAAAGACATGGACACTAAACTGCATGATGCAAAACAACTCCTGGGTCAATGATGAAATTAATGATGAGATTAAAAGATACCTGGAAACAAATGAAAATGAAGAAACATCTTACCAAAATCTCAGGGATGCCATGAAATCTGCAGTAAGAGGGGAATTTATATCCCTACAAACGCACATGAAGATAATGGAAGGATCACAAATTAACAGCCTAACAAGCCACCTAAGGAAGCTGGAAAAGCAA
>NW_007253980.1:152119-153876 GCF_000164805.1 Carlito syrichta
AACACAAAAGATGAAGTCACATCTGATCCTGAAGAAATACAAAAGATCATTAAAGACTACGATGTACACTTGTATGGAAACAAACTTGAAAACCTTAAGGAAATGGAGGACTTTCAGTCATCACACAACCTGCCTAGGTTGAAACAAGAGGAAATTGAGACCCTAAATAGATCAATAGCAATCAAGGAAATTGACTATATCATAAGAAAACTACCTACAAAAAAAAAAATTCCTGGACCAGATGGCTTTCCAGCAGAATTCTACAAGACATTTAAGGAGGAGCTTACGCCAATCCTACTGAAGGTATTCCAGGCGATTGAAAAAGATGGAACTCTCCCCAAATCATTTTACGAAGCTAACATCACATTGATACCCAAACCAGGTAAAGACCCAACAGAGAAAGAGAACTACAGGCCAATATCTTTGATGAACATAGATGCCAAAATTCTCAACAAGGTGCTAGCAAACCGAATTCAGCAATACATCTCAAAAATCATCCATCATGACCAAGTAGGTTTCATTCCTGGGATGCCAGTCTGGTTCAACATTCCTAAAACCATAAATGTAACTAAATACATCAACAGATGTCAAAACAAAAACCACATAATTATATCATTAGATGCAGAAAAAGCTTTTGATAAAATCCAGCACCCATTCTTGATAAATACATCTAGGCATATTAGGAACATATATACCTCAAAATAATAAAAGCCATCTACGAGAAACCCACAGCCAGCATACTCCAAATGGACAAAAACTGGAACGATTTTCCCTGAAAACTGGAACAAGACAAGGATGCCCACTCTCACCCCTCCTGTTCAATATAGCATTGGAAGTCTTGGCTAGAGCAATCAGAGAAGAGAAGGCAATCAGGGGTACTCAAATAGGAAAAGAGGAAGTCAAGCTATCTCTTTTTGCAGATGACATGATTGTGTACCTTGAAAACCCGAGAGAATCGGTCAAAAACCTCCTTACACTGATGAAGGCCTTTGGCAAAGTCTCAGAATATAAAATAAATGTGCAAAAGACAACCGCATTTCTTTACACCAATAATAAACAAACAGAAACCCCAGTGAAAAGCACAATTCCATTCACAATAGCCACAAAAAAATTGGAATACCTTGGCATCTTCCTAACCGGAAACATGAAAGATCTTTATAATGAAAACTACAAAACACTGCTCAAAGAAATCAAAGATGACACTAACAAGTGGAAAAATATCCCATGCTCATGGGTTGGAAGAATCAACATTGTGAAGATGTCCATCTTACCTAAGGCAATCTACAGATTTAATGCAATACCCACCAAATTACCAGCAACATTCTTCTCAGACCTAGAAGAAACAACACAGGAATTCATATGGAAACACAAACGACCAAAAATAGCCAGAACAATCCTCAGCAAAAAAAAAAAACAAAGCAGATGGCATCACATTACCAGACTTCAAACTTTACTTTAAAGTTACAATCATCAAAATAGCTTGGTATTGGTACAGGTACAGGCATATAAACCAATGGAATAGAAGTGAGATTACAGAAGAAAACCTCAATTTCTCAACAAACACATCTTTGACAAAGCCTTCACCACCTACCACTGGGGAGAGGAGAACCTATTCAGTAAATGGTGCTGGGAAAACTAGCAGACCAAATGCAGAAGATTGAAACATGACCCCTATCTATCCCCATACACAAAAATTAACTCTAAATGGATCAGAGACCTAAATGTAAAACCTCAAACCATGAGAACCTTAGAAAATG
>NW_007253980.1:153896-199612 GCF_000164805.1 Carlito syrichta
ACTCTAAATGGATCAGAGACCTAAATGTAAAACCTCAAACCATGAGAACCTTAGAAAATGAAGGACATACCCTTATTGAAATTGGAACTGGCATCCAATTCCTGAACAAAACTCGAAACCCACAGGCCATAAGAGATAAGATACACAAGTGGGACCTCATTACACTGACAAGCTTCTGCAAAGCCAGTGAAACCATCAAGAGAGCAGGGAGACAGCCTACAGACTGGGAAAACGTATTTGCCAACTCCAGGTCTGACAAAGGCTTAACATCTTGGATCTACAAAGAACTCAAACGTGCTGAAAAGAAAAAAATAAGCAATCCCATTATAAAATGGGCAAAAGATATGAACAGATACTTCTCAAAGGAAGACATCCGAGCAGCCGACAGACACATGAAGAAATGTTCAATCTCACTAATCATCAGGGAGATGCAAATCAAAACCACACTGAGATATCACCTAACTCCAGTCAAAATGGCAATTATCAATAACTCAAAAAATAACAGTTGCTGGAGAGGATGTGGCGAAAAGGGAACACTTCTACACTGTTGGTGGGAGTGCAAACTAGTACAACCTCTGTGGAAAACAGTATGGCAATTCCTAAAAGCTCTAAATATTGACCTCCCATATGACTCCGCAATCCCCCTTCTGGGAATATACCCTGAAGAACTCAAATCACTCTATAAAAAAGATACCTGCACACATATGTTTATCACAGCATTGTTCACAATAGCAAGAACCTGGAAGCAACCATGCTGTCCATCAAAAGGGGACTGGATTTAAAAAAATGTGGTACATATACATGATGGAGTACTACGTAGCCATGAAAAAGAACAAAATCATGAATTTTGCCGCAACCTGGATGGAACTAGAGTCTATAATACTGAGTGACCTCTCACAGAAACTAAGATCTGAGCATCACATGTTTTCACTCATATAGTGAACCTTGAACATCCAATGTAATACTATAAGAAAACGACTGACAGTGGTTGGAAACCATGAGGGGGGGAGGGGAAGGGAGATGGGATTAACGGTAGTAAATATCTGTCTCGGGATGGGGAGATACCTTTTATCAACAAGGGTGCCTGTAAGAAGCATATTTGTCTACCTAACCCTTAACTGTACCCCACAATATCATAGTAAAAAATATTGATTAAAAAAAAAAAAGAAAGAAAATGCAGGAGTTTCCCTTATGGAAATTGGACCTGGAAAATAACTCCTGATCAAAACCCCAAGTGCCCATACCATAAGAGATAAGATAGACAAGCGGGACCTCATCAAATTTGCAAGCTTCAGCAAAGTTAAAGAAACCATCAAGAGAGCAGGGAGACAGCCCACAGACTGAGAAAAAACATTTGCCAACTGTATGTCTGACAAAGACCTAACATCTAGGATCTACAAGGAACTCAAACATGCCAAAAAGAAAAAAACAAACAAACAAACAGCTCCATTACAAGGTGGGCAAAATATATGAATAGACACTTCTCAAAAGAAGACATACGAGCAGCCAACAGATACATGAAAAATACTCAGTCTTACTAGTCATCAAAGAAATGCAAATTAAAACTACCACCTAACTCCAGCCAGGATGACTATCATGAATAACTAAAAAAATAATAATAATAACAGATACTAGAGATGATGCAGTGGAAAAGGAATACTTCTACACTGTTTCTGGGAGCGTAAACTAGTACAGTCTCTGTGGAAAACAATGTGGCGATTCCTAAAAGCTCTAAATATCAACCTCCTATATGACCCTGCAATCCCCCTACTGGGAATATACCTGGAAGAACTCAAATCATTCTATAAGAAAGATATTTGCACACATATGTTTATCACAGCATTGTTCACAGTAGCAAGATCACGGAACCAACTCACCAAAAGAGGACTGGATTAAAAAAATGTACATATACATTGTACAAAAATGTACAATGGAATGTTATGCAGCCATAAAGAAGAACAAAGTCATGATGTTCACAGCAACCTGGATGGAGTTAGAGTCTATAATATTGCGTGATCTTTCACAGAAACAAAGAACTGAGTATCATATATGTTCTCACTCATAAGTGGGCCTTGAACAGTTATTGTAATAATATAAGAGATTGATTGGCAGTAGTGGGAAACTGCCAGGACTGTGGGGAGCAGGATTGGCAGTCGTGGGAATCTGCCTGGGGAAGCGGGGTGGGGGCACACCTCATTAACAAAGGTACCTGCATAATGAGTTTGCATACCTAACCCTGAATTGTACCCCATATCTTTAAAATTAAAAAAAAAAGATAAAAATAAATGATATGGTCAGCAGTACATTGTAAGTGGTCTATGTTGTGGCTGTATAGGATGAAGAAAATTTAAGGAGTTTCCATGTTTAGATGGGAAATATAATACACATATATAATTTTACTCTCTCCTAACAACACACTAAGACCACTGTATTAATATTAAAACCGACATAAATTCATAATATATGAAAACTGGAAAGTAGGTAGGCTGAAAAGAAGTAATTGATGAAATGGACCTGAGAAAGTCAGATTTTAGGACCATAGAAGAAGAACAGAACACTCATATGCATAACAAAATTCCTATTTAGTAAAAATTGCAATATCACTGTAATGGAGTTTAGGGAAGGAGACACAGAAAGGTGATGGAAAAGAGCTACAGCCTCATCTACCAAATACAAAATCCGGAGATGATGCCTAAAATGGAGGAACTTTAAGACAGCAATTTATATAGAAATATAAAGATCTGCAAATCTCAGAGAAACTAATTAAGAGACTCTGAAGTCATTGCATCTGATGGTGGGATGGGGTTAATGGGCAGGCAACTTTGATACTGTCTCAACAAGTCTATTAATATTGTTTGACTTTTACAACTATGTGCATATATTACTTTGAGAAAATAACTAAGTTTTAAAAGTTTATGATATGTTTTACTGATTTGAGTCTTTTACAGATAATAAGAATTATTAGAAGTGGAAGACACCCAGGAGAATAAGAGGCAGCGTCTGTCCTTTGATAGATGACAAACCTAAGACATGACATAGTTGTGCCTAGTTTTATAGTTCTCCAAACATAGTCACAGTCAGGAATGCAGTTCTTAGAACATCTAAATTAGTTTCTGCTCCAAATGAAGTCCAACCATTCTCATAGAGAGGCAAGAATGTGGTCATGGAAATTCAACATGAATGCAATGCTGACTTCTTGGCATTTTCTCAAAAATGGTAAATTAAACATATTAAAAACAAGGCAGGCAGCATTGTCTCAGTGATTAGCCATGGTAACTGTTAGGAATTAGACTGAAATCTGGATGCAGAAGAGGAGATATGTTTATGTATTTCAATGAAAGGGAAAGTGGAACACACTGTGTATAGGCTGAAATGAAAGCATACTAATGGGAGTGACAGTAATGAGATTATATGTATTATAAGCACTGACAATTATACTCTCATTACTAAAATACACAAAGGGAATGAACACAATTATGTAGCAGACACTATGGGACAATGAACTTATTATAACATTTGCACTGTAGTCTATAAAAGTTTGCTGCTATGTTTTATGCTTCATGGGAGCAAAATTAAGCATTTCCCCATCTATACCCCCTTAAGATTTTGGGAAATGAATACTAGAAGAAGTTAAACTAAAAATTGATCTTTAGAAGTCATTCAGTTCTGGGGTTTTTCCTACCATGCTTATTAAGAATTTTGAGTGACAGTGAATGGGGGAGGTGAGGGATACAGGACTCTTCAGCTTATATGTTGATTGTCTGTTTATAATATTTTATGTAACAACATGATTCTTCTTAAATCAAAAAGTTTGGAAGTCAAAGGTCTTTTTCAACTTGCTGATTTTTAAAATAAAGTATCTGAGATCTCGAATAAAATGGCTTGGCTAATGTCAAAGTAAGCTAGAATAAGAACTAAGTCCCTAATTTCTAGGTGGATTTCTTATATGGCACTTCATTACTACTGGTTTCATTATAAATGGGTTATGACAAGAGTATACGCTCTCTATAATAACCATCACTTGGGAGGGCTTCATCCAACAAGAGTATACTTTCTCTATAATAACTATCACTTGGGAGGGCTTATCCAGCATCACAGAAGCTGGCAGTGCAGATTAATTCCAGGCTGCTGGACCAGCTCTGGATGACCTTCCAGAGATAATGCCTGGATACACTAAGAAGGGCCATACATGCTAGACTGTATAATTCTATTCAGTTCATGCAAAATATGGCTTAATATACATAAAGAATCAAAAACCAAAGCAATTGAACTTATGAGCATTTACTCCATGAAACTGGAGCAAGTTTAATTTTTGGAAGTGATAGTAATTTGGGATGGTAGAAAAGGTGGAAAACCAAGTTACTTTGGGTCAGAAGTGATATATGTCCTGCTATTTGCTATTTATCTCTCTAAAACTAACATCTTTGCCTTGATCTGGGCCCCTGTAGCCAGGATCACCCAGACTTCCTTGCCAGCTGGTTTCCAGTGGAAGGTGCCACTGGAAGATGATTGGGGGGCAGAAGCAGAGGTTGGGATATGTTGCCTTAGCAGACTTTCCAAGACTATAGTTTCCAAAAGAAGACAAAATCTCCATGGCTATATCTCTCACTGAATTTTAGTACATTACTTATTTATTAGTACAAGTAAAGAGCATGGTTTTCTTGTGCCTCAATCCTGACTTTGATGAAGTATCTAAGTGAAATTTTCAAATTGTGGTGAACCATAGCAACTCCAGAATGTCTTTTTAGGATAACAACTTAAAGAACATGTCTCTTGGGATGTATAAGTTCTGATATATCTGTTAAAGATTTTATTTTATTTTTAACAATTTTGGTATAATTCTTCACATACAACAAGCAAACTTAATGAACATCTAGAGGTTTTTATGATTTAGAAAATGACTTTCTGTGTCCAGACACAGAATGGTGGTATGGTTTGAATGTGGCCCGTAAATGTTCATTGTTGGAAACATAAACCTGCTTTTATGAATGGATTAATGCCACTGTCATTGGATCAGTTTCATTATCTGGGGAATAGCTTTGTTATAAAAGTGATTTCTCTCTCTGACTTTTGCTCTTACCCTCTGACTTTGTGATGTCTTTCTCTGTGTTATGACAGAGCATGAAGGCCTTCAACAGATGCTGATGTTGTGCTGTTGGATTTCCCACCCTCCAGAACAGCAAGCTAAATAATGTATTTTCTTTATAAATTACTCAGTTTGTGGTATTCTGTCATAAGCAATGGAAAACAGACCAAGACAAATGGTATGGCACATTTTGTAATGGAAACCACACTCGACTAAGTTCAGAGGTCTGAATTTAAGTCTTTGCTGTCTGATATTAGCCTAGCCACATAAGCTCTCTGGATTCCTTTGTTTAATTTTACTAATCTGTGACTTGAGTCACTGGAATGTTTCTCTTAGCCCTACGCTTCTGTGATTTTGCACTTGTGCTTAAGTGTAAGAATGTTTATGTTTATATTGACATGTTTGCATATTATTTGACTGTCCTTTATATTTACAAACTAGTTTTCAGGCATAGATATCAAGTCTCTCATGCAGGGAGAAAAGGTAGGCTGGTATAGTATCATATTTTTTGGAAGGTATTGGCAGGGGGCTCATAGCACATATGCACGTTCCTTTATTTTGCAGGTCTTTGGGGAAGTGTTTAAATCACATAGCATTCAGTGCCCCTGATAGTTGCAGATGATATAACGAAACAAGTTCCACTGAAAGCACATGGCTCATTTTCAGTCGTGCTCAGCATTGAAGACAATCTGTTCCTCTTCTCTGCCTGCCCCGTTCCCCCTTCAGGCTCCAGGCTGCCCTCTCTCCCTGCCTCCCTCCCTCTGTAGTTGTTTCCCAGGCATGACTAGAGGGAGCTCCAGACTAAATTGCTTTCTTTTCTTGCATCTTTGTATGTGTCAGATGAGATCAGATTCAAACCAGGTTCTATTCTCTACAGTGCTGATTCAAATCAAATCAAAATATCTGTTACTTGGGACATGATTGGAAGTATATTTACTTTACTCTGTTCCCTAATGGTCCTGTCATCCAGTCCCTGAGGCAAGTATACAGGGAAGCTGATGAATCAGAATTACTTTTCTAGCTGAATCTTTTCTTGTGGCTCTGTTTCCAGATAGTCTCTGTGACATCACAACTTCAAGAGGGGGAATATGTGTCTCACCTGGAACTCTATCACCAGTTTTTGTTACTTTTATACTATAAACCTGTAAGATTTCCTCACATTCTTCATCATTTTGCTATAAATTAGAGAAAACTGTACCTGAGGGATTTCTTCTCAAAACCACAAACCTATAAGATTTTGTTTATATGTGCTGATCACTTTAACTTCCTCTAATTTTTATCTTTGTGCTTTGCTACCAGCTCTTTTATAGAAAATTAAAGTAAATTAAGCTATGTTGGGCTCTCTCTGAAATCCACAGGGTGTCTCTCTTTCTCTGGAAGAAAAAAAAAACATCAAAAGACAAGAGTTACTTAAACGTCGTTCTTTTTCCTTTAATCTATTTTCACACACTGTATTTGGTTATTTATTAATTTTTTACAAACATCTCTTTAGATGCTAAAGAAATTTTGGTGGAAACTCTCCCCTTATAATAGTCTGAGAGAAACTTTTAGCTTCCTCTCCTGATCATTTGAGATACTTTTCCAGAGGAATATACAGGGCAATGTGACATGTTAGCAAATGAGGGCTCTTGGGATCTTTGGTTCTAAGACTGCAGAAATGTCATTGGCAGTATCGTAGAATGTTTCTTCTGTCATGTAGGGATGATTGCTCTTTCATAAATGAAGGCAAAAGACATTTTCCCTTGTCTCTACTACAAACCTGCTTGTTCTTGAAGGAAACAGGAGCTGACCGAGAAACAGGGACATGTAACATCTCTGCAGAATCCCTCTTGCTGTCTAATCTGCTGGGCAGGCTCATTTCTAATACGATTGAACATTCACCAGTGTCACATCACATCACCTACAGAAAATAATGAAGAAAGGAAAAGTAAGAGGATCATTCTTTTTGATCATGGCCACTGGATTGACAAGTGAAATGTACAGGAACTGCAAGTTCCTGCTGAGTGGGACAGTGAAATTCCTTGTAACAGAGATGGGTAGCAGTGGTTTGCCCAGCTGATGGCACCAGGCAAGAGCACTTGAATGCATCTCATTTGACTGTTCATACAAATGCAATATAATCTTATGGGAGTGGGAATTAGGAGAAAATAAGGTACTTTTCTTGTCCCCAATGCTGAAGATGATCCCTTCTATTAGTATGTGCATAAAAACTGATTTTGAATTTAGACAATAGGAAGCATACAGGGTGGTAAACATGGGCATTGGTTTCCACCTCCAATAATCTCCCATCATCTTCAGACTGAGTCAGGACAACAGTTGCCTTGCTCGTCCTCATATAAATAGCTGTTTTGTTAGCCTGCTCAGTATTACATTTCCATGGTGTGCGTGCGTGCGTGCGTGTGTGTGTGTGTGTGTGTGTGTGTGTGTGTTTTGTGAATCCCACACTAAGACCTTCAAACTCCCAAGAAAGTTTGATTTGCAGGATCACTTCTTGGCCAAGAGAAGGAGAGCATCCTGACTAATAGTCCCTTTAAAAAGAGAAACTATCTGATAGGCTACAACTAGACATCTTCCTTCTATGGACATGATGTGATGAGGCATCTGCCTTCTTAGGGCATGGTATGACGAGCTGACTGCCTGAGACTAGCTGAAGTGTAGCTGTTTGTGATTAGCTATGACCAGGCTATTTCACCATTTCATACAAGTATGTTTCCTATTGTCTAAATTCAAAATCAATTTTTATTATTTTATTATTCCTTTCTCCCAAACTGTAACTATTCATTTTTTTCTGATTTCTTTAGCCTAATTTACATATTGCTTTCAGAATAACCTTTCTACCTCATAGTTGAGATATTTCTGCTAGAAATTTTCAGTGCTTCCAATTCCTCACTGTCTAAATTCCACAGTTTTGTTTTTAATATTTTCCATATGCTGTCTATACATAGTTGAATGATATGAGAAGTCATTAAAATGGGGACTAGAAGAATTGGTGGAACTGGTGATTGGTGACTCAGTGTTTTCCCTCTAAAAATGTGAATGTAAAAATAAGATGGAAGATCCTTTCTCTCTATAGCATTCTATGCTTCAAATCTTGTCCCAGCTTGGTTTTTCTTATTGACATTCAGTGGGAATACAGTAACTTGGGACAGAGAAAAATATATATCTGGCTTCCAGTCTTTGGGCTTCACTACAACAAAGATGTTAGTCTATGAGCATCTGAATGTCAGAGCAATGTCTAAGCAGAGAGTACAAATATTGCACATGAGTACCATTCATTTTACTGTCTGACAATTCTTTGATAACTTCAAGTTTGCTGTCTCAACCCTACTTTCATCATTTCACAGAGATTTTACTCAGATGTTTCTAATCTTGAGTTTTATGCCCCTCTTTCTTTTTTCTTTATCCATGTATTTTATGATTTTACTTTCCATAAGTTTAAGACACCTTCCAGGAGTTAATTGGCCCAGTGGAGGAGGTCAGGAAAACCCACTGCTTTCTGGATGAGAAGCTGATTTGAACATTCTTGTCATGTGTGATTGAACTGGTAAAACAATTCTTGAAGGGAAAGTAGGTACTGATGTTTCAGTGTCTAACTTTGGCTTCTTTTTTTAATGGCTCAATATCAAATTTCAGGCAAAAATAATTGTGTTCTGGGTTTTATTATTTTAATTTTACCATTTTTTCCTTCTTGGTCCATTTGCTATTATCTCTGGTTCTGAAAAATTATTTAAAAATTATCTCAGCAGTAAGAGAGTAAACATTCATCAGTTGAATTTGAGTTATTTTCATGAGAAATCTGTCAGTCACAATGATATACAGAAAGTATATTTCTTCCAAATAAGTTTTTGCCTCACTTTCACCTTGTGTTTTTCCACTGCTTCAACTCTCTAATGGCTTCAGTTTTTTTTTGTTTTTTGTTTTTTGAGTTGGAGTCTCACTCTGTCACCCAGACTGGAGTGCAGTGGCTGCTCCCGGCCACCACAGCCTCGACCTGCTGGGTTCCTGCGATCCTTCCGCCTCAGCCTTCCAAGTAGCTGGAATTACAGGCATGTGCTACCACGCCCGCCTGATTTTGTGATTTTATTGTAGAGATGAGGTCTTGCTGCCCAGGCGGGTCTCGAACCCTCAGGCTCAGGCAATCCACTTACCTCAGCCTCCCAAAGGCACGGGATTACAGGCTGAGCCACCAAGCCCGGCTGGCTTCAGTTTTTATAAAGGAAGGGCTCTGTGTTGCTGCGCAAAGGTCTCTGCTTCCCATTCTATATTCCATCTAAGAACACTAAAATTTATTTTTTTTCAGGTTGTCAAATTGCATGGTCTATTAACTAAAAATATGAGTACTGATTTTTCTTCCCTGGGGTGCTTGTGAATAAAGTGTAGTTTACATTTGAAGTTAGGTTACCAGAGCTTGCTGCCAAATGACCCATGCCCTTCAATGCAATACAAGGAATGTAATGAGGAAAGGTTTCCTTTACGTTTTTGGTAGAACTGTGAGGTAATTTGGGTTGTTTCATTCAATTTTTTTTTCATTATTTAAACAAATATCTATTGAGTGTTTATTATAGGGCAGACATTGCATTAGGTATTGCGTATAAAATTGGTAAGCACAACAAGTACATTTTCTGCCTTCTTTGAAGTTAATGGGGGAATATTAAGCATCTTATATTAGTTATTTATTGCTACATAAAAATTATGTCCAAACCTAGTAGCTTAAAATAAGAAGCATCTATTACTTCATTCAGTTTCTGAGGGTCAGGGAAACAGGAACTGGCTTAGATGGGTGACTTAAAGTCTCTCATGATGTTGTAGGCAAGCTGTTGGCCAGGGTTGAAGTTTTTGAATACTTAACCAGAATATGTACTTCTGCTCACTCACGTGGTTGCTAGCAGGAGGCTCCATGGCTGCTCATGATATACTTTCCCTCAGAGAAAGTAATACTAGAAAGAGACAGAGAGAGAAGACAGGAAGAGAACTGGCAGTCTTTTGAAACCAAATCTCAAAAGTGACACAGTAAACTTCTACCATATCCTGTCACACAAGTCAATTCTGGTACAATGTAGGAGGGGACAACATACGGCGGCCACTCCAAAGAGACATCATTGGACACCATCTTGGAAGCTTACTAACAAAAGTCATATAAATTAAAATAAATATAAAATGTAATAAATGAATATCATAAAGAAGAATAGAAGGTTTTGACCTCTGTTAGATTAAGACATCTTCCCCCAAAAAACTGAGGATTGAGCTGAAATGTGAAGGGTTAATGAATAGGTGTTACTTAGGAGATGATAAGGAGGAATGGTACAGGCAGAGACCACCACATGCACAAGGTCCTTGTGAAAAGAATGAACATAATGCTTTCAAGGGACTGAGAGAAAGCAAGAGCATAAGGAAAGGAGAGTAGAAGGAAGAGTGTTACTCTGTAAGGCTAGAGAGAGAGAAGGCCACACTGTGCGGGACACTTAGGCCGTTTTGTCATCATAATCTTCATTCTAGTTACTTCATTCTAGTTCAGGTTTAAGCAGAGGATTCACCTAGTAAGACTTGTGGCTTTTTTGGAAGGGGCGGTATTTGAACTAATTGTTTATTTAAATTGTGGTAAAATGTGTATAACATAAAAGTTACCTTTCTGGATGTACATTACTTAGATGTATAGTGGACTTAATTATATTCTCAATGTTGTACAACCATCACCACTATCTGTTTCTAAATTTTTTCATCATCCCAAACAGAAACTTTGTACCCATTATGTAATAACTCCCTATTGCTCACTTCTTCCAGTCACTGGTGAACTCTAATCTACTTTCTGTCTCTATGAATTTGCCTATTCCAGATACTTCATATAAGTGAAATCATACAATAATTGTGCTTTTGTATCTAGCTTATTTCACTTTGCACAATGTTTTCAAGGTTCATACATATTGCAGCGTGTATCAGAATTTCATTAATTTTTGTGACTGAATAGCAATGTTTTATTATTTAAATAGACCACATTTTAGTTATTCATTCATCTACTGATAGACATATGTGTTGTTTCCACCTTTTGAGTATTGGGAATAATGCTGCAAAGAATATTGGTGTGTGAGTATCAATTTGAATTTCTGCTTTCAGTTTTGTTGACTGTATACCTAAGAGTGGGATCATCTGGAGAATTTATGTTGAGCTTTTTGAGTATCAAACTAGTTTCCACAGTGGCAAGACCAATTGCTTTTTGGAAAGCTTGCTCTGGCTGCTAGGCGGAGATCTGATAAAAGCATGTTAACTGGGTGCTAGTAGATTCATAGGGAGGGTCAGATGGCTTTGGTGAGATGGAACTGATATTCTTGAACTGGAATACATATCATGATGCCTTGAATGTACTTCAGAGTACATACATGTATAGGCATGTATTATGGTCAAACTATCATTGACTATGGAATCTATAGATATGCATTTGAGGATTGGCAGAGTCACTCAGTAACTATGTGATACCCTGGCAGCCTAAGCTGCTACTCTAGGCCTTGCTCTTCTTGCAAGGAAGCATAATGACTTATATTACTTGACCTTTGCCATTAGGAGCCTGTGACTGAACTGGTGAGTGGCTTGGGAGGAGTTTAACTTAACTGAAAAAAGGACACAGAATCTGCAGAGTACTAAGTAAACGCAAAGGTTTTATGTGACGCTCATACGTTTTCACTTTGTTACTGTATATGAAAGTGATGGAAGCATTGGAATTTAAAGAAAAGTTCAGGAATATATCTTTTGAGGATAATTAGACATGTACTTTTTCCTTGTCTATTTTGTTATCATTCTTTTTGTCTGTCTAGTATGACAGGTAGTTGTGTTCATTTTATGAAATCTATTTTTAAAGGATGAGATAATTATCTTATCCATCTTATTCAATATCTTGTGCAGTACATAGAACACATTTGTTAAATACTAAATTTTTTAAATAAATGAGTAAATGTGACAATGGAGAAAAAGGCCACAAGGTCTATAGCTAATTTGGAAAGCTTCCGTCTTCCATTGTAAATTTGGCATGAGAATAAAAATGATGTTACAAAAGGAATCTTGGGTTTTTGAAGAATATTGGATAGGAATAAGAAAGGACCCTAGAGAACCGATAAGTCTTCTGTCTTCTCTCCTACCCTGAGAATGCTGATAATAGTGTGCTCACTTAGCTGTCATGTAATTGTCTTAACATAAAGAAGACGTATTTTTACTTAAAAGTTGAGATCACAGACTGTCTTCTACTTTTTTGTTTCCTCTTCCTCTTTGAACAAACACGAAAACAAACAGCATTTTATGAATTTATTTTTATGTATTTATTTATTTTTTTTTTTACCAGAAGTGTTGTACTTGATCAGAATTATAAATGCATTCATGCTTGGGCTGTCTATAAGAAACCCAACCTTCAACTCTATAACCAGGAGTATAAATTTTCCAATTTTTCTACTCTGAATCTGGTCATTGAGCCTATTGAGATATCAAAATCGTAGTCTTGACTTTTCTTTATTTTTCCAGTCAGTCCCTAGGCCTGGGTTGGGGAAGGGAGTGGAAGGTATTGAAGAAACACTACCTAGTAGGTCTGGAGACCTATTAATGTCTCAGAGAGATAATTAGGTAAAACAGTTTTCACCTTTCCCAGGTCTAATATCTCTGTCACAGGGATTTTGAATGATAGGCTAGAATATTACTGTTTTAAAACCTGTGCCTTCTGAGAAATGTCTGTTCATGTCCTTTTCCCACTTTTTAATGATTTTTTTTCCTTTCACTTTGTTTGAATTCCTTATAAATCCTGGCTGTTAGTCCTTTGTCAGATGAATAGCCTGCAAATATTTTTTTCCCATTCTGTGGGTTGTCTCTTTACTTTCTTGATGGTTTCTTTTGCTGAGCAAAAGTTTTTCAGTTTGATGAGATCCCACTTGTCTATCTTAGCTTTTGTAGCATTTACTTTTGGAGACTTGGTCATGAATTAATTGCCTACTCTAATGTCCAGAAGGGTGTTACCTACATTATTTTCTAGGATTCTTGTAGTTTGAGGTTTTACATTTGTCTTTGACCCATTTTGAGTTGATTTTTGTATATGGTTATAGGTAGGGACACAGTTTCATTCTGCATGTGGTCAGCCAGTTTTCCCAGCACCGTTTTCTAAATATGATCTCTTTTCTCCAGTGATTGTTATTGGTAGTTTTGTCAAATATGAGTTAGTTGAGAGACCATGTTTTTCTCAAAAGATGGCATACTAGCAGGCAGCAGACACATGAAAAATGCTTAGCCTCACTAATCATCAGAGAAATACTAACCAAAACTACAATGAGATACCACCTAACTCAGGTAAGGATGCTTATCATTAATAAGTCAAAAAGCAACAAGTAATGGCACAGTTATGGAGAAAAGGGAATGCTTCTACATTGTTAGTGGGAATGTAAACTAGTTCAGCCTCTATGGAACGCAATGTGTAGAATTTCTAAAAAAAAACTAAAAATTGATCTTCCATATGATTCAGTAATCCCTCTCCTGGAAATATACCCATAGGAACATAATTATCTCTACCACCAAAAAGACACCCGCACACACATGTTTATTGCCACACTATTTACAATAGCAAAAACATGGAATGAATCCTGCTGCCCATCGAAAGTGGACTGGATAAGGAAAATGTGGTACACATACACAATAGAGTATTATACAGCCATAAAAAGAACAAAATAATGACCATTGCAGCAACTTGGATGCAGTTCGGAGACCAACATACTAAGTGTAACATAACTATCACAGAAACAAAGAACCGAATACCACATGTTCGTTCTCATAAGTGGATCCTGAACACTAGTCACATTAGCACAAGGATGGGATCAGCAATTGCCGGGCACTGCTAGAGGGCGAATGGAAGAGGAACAGGGTGGGGGGCATGTGACAACACAAAGGGTACCTGGTCTACTACCAAGGGGAGTGAGGGCCACCTAGAAACCCAACCTTCACCTGTATGCAACCTACTTATGTAGTAAATCCTCACTTGTACGCCACAGCTCTATTAGAAATAAATAAATTAAAAACAGAAACACCTGTACCACCCTATTTGTATTCCCTTTTATTTGTTTTTGTAAGCCAAAGGAAGGGATGCACTTCTCCCATAGGGAAAAGATCACAGTTGTGAAGTGAAATAACTTTATCAAAATATTTGGGAATTTCTAAAGAAGTAGAGTTTATCATGCAAGGGCATTTTGTGGGCATTTGATGTAGATACTGATGGGAGCCCTCACTGACTCTTACTGTCATCATGTTTTACAAGGTACTGTGGTCTTGCTTAGGCTCTGTCTGAGTGGTTGCATGTTTAGATCTCATAAAAGTTCAGAGCTAATGGCAGCATTGCCAGCATATTTTCAGAGTAGCTTAAAAATATAATAAAATTTTATTAAAACATGTGATACATTATATAGAAAATTCATGAAGTAACTCTATACACATATATTTGCAGTGAAGATATTTATTACTTAAAGCTTACATGCTTTGCTTATGAATTACTAAAACTTCTGCCATTTTTATAATTAAATTGTTATGTCACATTTATGTATTATATATGCATGTGGCTGTCTTTTTCTAAAACAAAACTAGCAACATAGCATTACTGGTAAGAACATACTAGTAGTTACAGAATCCATAAGAGCAAATATATGAAGTTATTCTGAATACTCTAGAACGTTTATGCCCTGCCAATTATGTATGTGAACGTTTTGTTAGTATTAGTTTGAATTTTAGGGACAAAGGCTGATTTGTTTCATCATTTTGTGCAGTGGTTAAATTGCATGTTGAGAAAAACACCCATCACCTAGTCTGTCTATAGATAGAAATTAAAACCCTTCAAGCTCACAAGTGGGTCTTTGAATCATAGAAGTCCTCCAGGAGCTTTGTAGACTGAGTTGCTCACAAAGCACTATATTCTACTGTAATAATTCTGGGTTCCAAATTTGACCTTAAGGTAGGTTGTATGAAGGCGTCAGTAACAGGGCCAGGGGACTAACTAGCTTCAAGAGAAAGTCATTTATTAAAGGTAGACACTGGAGGCCGAATTCCACCCCACACACTGCAGTACTAGAGAATGGGAGCCAATAGGATTCACGAGAAATAAAGTTTTGTGACTGAGCAACCAACTCCCATCAAGCACAACAAAAGTAAAGTACCAAAGCTATTGCCAAAGGCATCAGCGAGTTTCCAGAGAATTGAGTGCAAACTGGTAAATACTCAGGGGTATGACAATTTAAAGTGTGGTAAGAAACGTGTTCAAGAGTCATGGTTTATATGGGCAAAGGCTCTTTTTCCTCCAGGATAATGACGCTTACAAGTCCTGATTAAAATTTTATTTCAATTAGTCTCATTTTGTAAGTAGGATGTTTGTGGCATTCATGTGATTTTTGTTCCATTTCACCAATTGGTTTGAATTTACAATATTAGAAATGTGTCCAGATGAAAGTCTTTTATTTAATTACATCACCTGAGTAGATTAGTAATGGTGTGAGCAAATTGATTTTTAATATATCGCAATATATTTAAATGTAAACATAAAACCATTGAAGTTTTTTAAAAATACATTTTGGATAGAAACTGGCATCTTTTTGCTCAAAAGTGAAAACTATTTTTTAAAGAAAATACTGGTCGGTTAATAGAAATCAGTCAACATATCAGGAGGTTTTAAGAAGGAAGAAACAGAATTTTGGGTATACACTAATATTTAATTTGAAATACTAGATTTTTTTCTCCTTTGTTACTTTTACTATCTTTGCGACTAGAGTTAGGTTTGGAGCTTAGTCAATTGTCATCTTCATTAAGCTGAGTGTGTGTATCTGTTAGTGTGTGAGTAGGGTGGAACAAAAAGTTGATCTTTAGTGTTTGAGGACTAGGAGGAAAAAGAGGCATTCTAGGAGAGTAAAAGAGGATGTATGTTGCAGTAGTTGTTCAAATTATCTATTGCCATGTAATGAATCACTTCAAAATTTAGTGGCGTGATACAAACAACAATCCATTAGCTTTCTGACAAATCTGCAATTTGGACGGCCATCAAAGAGAATGACTAGTCTCTTGTCAGATGGGATGACTTGAATTGCTAGAAGCATCTGTCTCTCATTAAAGAGTTTTGGACTTTCTCTCTATCATCTATTTTGTCCCTTTCCAAGAAGAGTTCAAGTTAGTTGGACATGATTGATGTATCAGACCCACACGGGTGAGTGCTCTGGAGACCAAGATGGAAGCTGGAAGGCCTTGGAAGTCACTGTGGTCAGCCTTGGAAGTCACTTTGTATTTTTCCTGTTGTATCTTACAAGTTACATAGAGCCAGCTTTGATTTGTGTGAAAGGGGATCACAGAAGAATGTGAATACCACAGGTGCAGATTATTGGGGAACCACACTGAATTTTATCAGAGTGGTTACAACTAGACTTCTGGAGCTGGACTACCTGAGTTCAAAACTGGCTCAGGCTTTTTAAGCCATTTGACCTTAGGCAAATTAATTTTTTTGCTGAAGCTTGGTTTCCATATCAGCAAAAGGGGGGATAATAGTCATATCTGTCTCGTAGACTATTATGAGGATTAAATGAGATAAAATATAATGCTTGGCATGTATAGTGCTCAATAAAAGTTAATTCTCATTATTGTCATTGTTATGAAGCCACTGATATGGCAATTTACATAATAATGCAAAGCTTTAGGGATTAAAGTGTTGTTTCTTTTGTGTGTGTCACAGAATACCATTGAAAAATTGTAAGCATTCTTGTCTTCCCTGAGTAGAGCTCTTGTTCCTGTAGCCATATATTTTTATTTCTGCCCTCTCATATTTATCATACAAGTATTTACTTAAAAGAGATGTTTCTACTTCAAGGTAAATTAGGGTGAGGTCATCTGCTATGTACAGACTTCAAGCTAACCCTCCTAGTCCTATACCTGAACAGGAAAGATTATTTCATGTGAACATGAAATTCATATCTGTATACCTAGCATAAATTGCTCGGAGTAAATGTTAGGTTAAAAATATAAACCAGCGGGCCCCTCAAAATGTTAGGTCAGACCCGCCAGATTGGAGTTGTGTGATGCAGGGTCATGTGAAAGATGTAAAGAATTGCAGAGAATTTAGATTAGAAAATATAGTTTATTCAGAAAGTAAATTAGAGAGAAAGAGAGGGAGAGAGGGAGAGAGAGAGAGAGAGAAAGAGAGAGAGAGAGAGAGAGAGAGAGAGAGAGAGAAAGAGAGAGAGAGAGAGAGAGAGAGAGAGAGAGAGAGAGAGAGAGAGAGAGAGAGAGAGAGAGAAGATTCACTTCCCCAAGGTAGGGGAGGGAGCAAAGCTAAGAAAATATGATGGCCACAGCTCAAAGAGCATGTGGTCAGACCATAGCTTAGCAGAACAATGGCGAATGGTTGCTTGAAGTCGAATGCCTTTAAACATTCCCTTTTAATGCAGGGAGGCTGTGTTGTGTTAAGGTGATTGGGTGGTGGTCCACTATGCCTCATCATAGAGAGGGTAGGTGAGTGCAGGTACTGACCACAAGTGATGGGTGGCAGGCAGATGGGTGGGTTAGTCACATGAGTTGCCATGATGGTGATGGGGTCTGTCTGTGACATGAAGGTCAGGAAAGGCTGATTAGGTTAACTTGGGTCTTATGGGTGGAGGCAACTACTTGAAAAAGAAAAGCTAATAAGTACAAAATAAGCTGGAAAGGGGTTGTGAAACAATTATTACTAGCTACCTCTGAGAAACCAGTTCTGTCCTTCACTAGTGATTAGAAGGAAATGTAAAATGAACTGCTAGAAAAACATGACAACTAGGCAGTGTTAAAATGGCTGCTCTTTGGCTATATTAACTCCATGTTATGTCCTTTCGGTAAATGTGGACATATTTTTCTGCTCTTCTTAGAGACTAATATTGTGTTTCTAGCATTGCATTTATAGAATCTACTGTTTAGAGCAGGACAAAATGATTATGTATCATACAACATATTAAGCAAGGGCAATTTTATTTCAAAGCAAGAAAGCTCAATACAGTCTTTATTCTTGTCAATGCATACCATACATACTTGACATTGAGAATAATCAGATCCCTAGTGAATTCAGTTAGTCAGAACTCAGCAATGGTCTGACTATAAACAAGGGCTCCTTGATTACACCGGCTCTCAGGACTCAGAGACTAAATCAAAATAGCTGTTGGAAAATGTTTCAGCAACATAGACCATTTCACAATGTGAGTTACTCTTCCATGGCCAGCAGCATAATATAAGCCCACTCACAGCAAAATGACCTCCAATCAAGGAAGAATGCAACAAGAACAGGAAATATAAATATAATTATGTTAATACAAATGTAGATGCCTTTTTGTGAAACTAACTTATCTTATGAATGACTTCCACTTAGAATTTTACAGGTTCTAAAACACATCTGCAAATTAGGATTTAGGAAATTCTACTGTCACTATCAAATAATCTATGGAGCAATACTACTTATTCTATTTTTTAAAAATTTAGAACTTCCTATATGCCCATTTTGTAAAGCACTTTAAGATTTCACATTTACCCAAGGACATATGTAAATCTGAAACAAACTGAGCTCCTAAAATATTGCCTTATACAATAGTTCATCATGATATTTGTGTTTGACTTTACCAAGATACTTTTTTTTTTTTTTTTTTTACAGAAACTATAAACTTGGTTTGGCATTAATACTCATTATCTCTATTTAAGTACACATTTTTCCCCCACAGCTGAGATGCAGAAGGCCTATCAAAAATGTTAATGAAGTACCTGAATCCCAGAGGCATGCTGAACTATAATAGTCTTTGAAATAAGAAGCCCATGAATAATTCAATGTCATGGGTCCTCTAGTGGTGAGATTATTTCTCTTAGCATTGCACAATAAAAAAATTTAGTGTGTTTTATCTTAGAAGTAGGCAAACTAATGGACTGGAACCGAATGTGGGCCACTGGACTTATTCTAAGGCTTTTATCAGTTCTCATGGAGAGAGATGATTATTTTTGATAAATTTCACAAGTACTTTTGGTTGCAATATACAACAATGTTGCTACTATTGTTTGGTTGACACTATTTGTTTTAAAAATTAAGACGTATTCAATCTGATAGTTGTAATTAATGACTAAAGTTTTTCTATTACCCACACTAAATGATTAATTAGTTACTCATCTAGAAAGGAACCTGAGTAAATGATTTTATTTAAACAGTAGGGGATTATGGCCTTTGTTCTGCGCAGTGATCCAATTTCTATGAGTCATCATTCCTGCTTGAGTATTCCTTTTCTTGCATTTTATTTTAACTGGTCTCAGGGTTCTGTGGGCTGTTTACTTCATGAATAAATACAGACTTGACTTGCATAGCAAATGTCAGAGTTCTTTCTCAAAGCATAGGTTGGGAGTAGATTCCTGTTTGACAGAGTGGGAATTGCTCTAGGACAGATTCTCTTTAACTTGCCAGAAACATAAGATTTTTTTCAGTTTGTTTTGAGCTAGATAGTTTTACTGTGATCACAAGGCTCTTGAGACATACAGAAGCAAAGCTTTGAAAGGGGATGAGTGTGATTATTATTTGGGGGCCTGAGAGCTGAAATCAGCTTTTGATTATTACTTTTTTTGCATGGCATTTATAAGTATAATCCCAATGTACTAGGTCTCACACTAAAAAGATTCCCTTATATACAAAAATAGTGGTAGCTCATGTCTTCTCTCATCTGAATTTGTCAGAATACCAAAAGTATGCTGAAACTTTGGTTTTACCTTATTTTCAGTCTCTTTAGAAAGATTTGGGGGTGCTGATGGGAAGATGGAATCACTTAGGTATGAAGAGCTCTGTTAAGATTGCTTTCAGCATTACTTGAGTAACTGTGACTTAATATAATGAGTTCATTTTCTTTCTATCCTCCCTCCTTTCTTCCTCTCTCCCACCCTTCCTCCCTCTTTTCTTTTTTTTTTCTTTTTATTTGGAGTTTTACTCGGTTGCCCAGGTTGGAGAGCAGTGGCAGGATCATGGCTACCACAGCCTGGACCTGCTGGGCTCAAGCAATTCTTCTGCCTCAGCCTTCCAAGTAGCTGTAACTACAGGCGTGGGCCACCATGCCCAGCTAATTTTAAAAAATTTATTGTAGAGATGAGGTCTCGCTAAATTGCCCAGGTTGGTCTTGAATCCCCGGGCTCAGGTAATCCTCTCGCCTCTGTCTCCTAAAGTGCTGGGATTATGGCTATGAGCCCCCATGACTGGCCCTCCCTTCTTTGTTACTGACTTAAAAGAAATTAATATGGCAGATGCAGTGGCGCATGCCTGTAGTCCCAGCTACCAGGGAGGCTGAGGCTGGAGGATCACTTGAATACAGGAGTTCTGGGCTGCAGTGTGCTATGCTGATCGGGTATCCGCACTAAGTTTGGCATTAATATGGTGATCTCCCAGGAGCGGGGTACCACCAGGTTGCCTCAGGAGGGGTGAACCCGCACAGGGAGGAAACGGAGCAAGTCAAAAAAATTTATTATTATTATTATTATTATTATTATTTTTGCTGGAGTCTCACTCCTTCGCCGAGGCTGGAGTGCAGTGGCACGCATGCTCACGGCCACCCCAGAGTCGACCTGCTGGCCTCCGGCGATCCTTCCACCTCAGTCTTCCGAGTAGCCAGAACTACAGACACACGCTACCAGACACCCGCTACCACGTCCGGCTATTTTTTATTTTATTGTAGAGACGAGCTCTCACCAAGTTGCCCTGGCTGGTCTCGAACACACAGGCTCAGGCAACCCTCTCGCCTCGTCCTCCCAAAGTGCTGGCATCACAGGCCGAACCACCGAGCCCGCCCCAAAATTAATATTAATAGCTAGTCTGAAGGTGGGTATTTGCTGGTATTGGTTCGAGTCCTTAATGATGCCGAGGTCAGCATTTCTGAAGTCTTGTCTTTTTCCTCATCTTTATTAACTGTGGTTGCAGAGGCCACCTGATATGGGGTATTCTATTAGGTTGAATGCAGAAGCACTTATGAGATTACATTATAAAGATTACCAAAAATGTAAAACAATGCCATTCTCCTAATCATTGTTATTATTTTTTGCTTTGGAAAAATAATTTAAATACAAATGTTATTCATGTTAATATTTAGTGAGTTTGTTATTTTTAAACAAATTACAACACATATTTTTAAAGTTTCAGATTTAATTTCTAAAATAGTAAATGTTTAATTGATATAAGCAATAGTCCTTTGAAAAGAGTTCCTAATTATTATTTAGAGAAATTCTGCAATGAAAATGTTTATGAAACACTACTTCATAAAATAAAAATGTCGAGTTAATGTGTATTAAATGTATTGTATCTATTTTTCTCAGTTTATCATTTGCCTATTGTCAATTGTGTTTTTAGTTATGAGGGTTTTACAATTTTTATGAAAGTAAATTTTGTCAATTTAGTCCTTGTACATTTCCTCTAGATTAAGCATTGTCTCATTTATATGTTTAATGTTCAACCATTTAGTTTTTATATAATGTAAAATATGGATATAACTCCCCCTCAAATATAAAGCCAGTAGTCTCAATATCATTTATTGGGCAAACGATCTTTTCCTACTCTTTTCATTTGATACATTTCATTATATATTTGGTATTTTAAGAAACTTCTCATTTTTTCTGCTAGTTCGTGGGTATTTCTCTTCTAGAACCAGCCTGCTCACATTACATGACTTTAATATCTACTATCAAAAGTGTTTCTAATTTTTTCCTTTTCTACAATTACATTGATTATTCTCATGCAATTATTTTTCCAAATAAAATGTAGAGTAACTCTCTTAAATTAAAAAAAATTTAGAATAATATGTTTATGGGAATTGCACTGAAATTATGCATATCATTGGGGATAATTGACTTCTTCATACTGCTGAGTCTTTTAGTATTCCTGTCCATTAGTTTGTGCTCTTTTTCATATTCAGTAAATGAATATATATTCTTTCTTATAAAAAAGTCTTGCACTTTTTTATTTGAATATTTGTTTAGTTACTTAAAAATTCTCCTTTACTATAATGCCATTAGCTCTCCTATTTTAAGTTTCATCCCCAGTTTTAGGAATATATTGGTTATTCTTTCCTGTGGGCTTCCAATTCCTCTGTCCATACTAAATATACCGATAATCATACTTTATTATTCCTCTTTCTAGACACATCCATCCTGTGTTACAAAATTTGAAAGTGACTCATTCTATTTTCTCAACACAGATTTTGAGAAAATATTTCTAAATTGAACTACTTTGCCTTGTCTCTCAAGTTATCCCTATTTCTGAGACATTTTTTCCCCCAGCCTCCCAACAAATTCATGTCTTTTTTGAGACTTCTCCAGTCTCCCTTGGAGTACCTTAAGATTGAATTGATCTAATGAGAATTGAGTTACTATATTAATGATGTGGATAATCTGAATTTCATGTATATTTCTAGAGTGAAGGCAAAGTGAATAGAACAAAACTTTTGCAAATTCCAAAAATTATTTTCTTAGTTGTCAAGCAAACAAAACTGTCTGACTTATTCTGGTAGAATAATTCAATCTTGTCAGAGAATATATAAATTTAGATATAAATTTTAGTAAAAACTTTTGATATTATTTGAACTTTTTATAGATGCCTTGAAAGAAAGAGTTGCTTCTTATTTAAATTTGCAAGGTTACTTATTTTGGTAATGGAACAAGGAAATAAACATACATTTTTAAAGGTGGTATTAGTATTATAATGTTCAACCATACAACATGAAATCTTTTATTTAATTTTCCATTTAACTCAATAAATATCTAGGAATCCATGACGTGAAATACTATTCATTAATAAAGGGTTGTGTTGGGAATAAAGGACTTGGATGTTATAAATTTAATTTAAAAATTTGAAGTAAAATAACTTTTACAAAATAAGCATATGGCTGCAAAAAATGCTTCTCCCTCCTAAATTCTTGTGACTTTGAGAACCAAAGGATGCCAAAAATCAATAACTATTCAGTATGATGGGTAAAAGCAATAAAGAATATTACATTCTGCTTGGGATTCCCTACTTTTAAAAGTTGGATCTCATATAATAATTTTTATGTTTCTATTAAATAGGCTACTTTTTAAGTTAAAGCTTAAAAGCAAATAATTATTTTTAAAAAATACTCATTTTCTGAATAAATGAGATTGCACATTATATACATATATACACCATAGTAGAACAAGAAATTTACTATTCCCAGAAACACTAAAAGTTTCTTCGTGTCCTTGTTGTGTTGCATTATATAACAGAATGTCTGATGCTGGGCAATTTATAAGGAAAATAAGTTTATTTGGATCAGTTCTGTAGTCTGAGTCTTTCAAAGCCTTGATGCTGGCTTCTGGTGAGGACTTTCCGACTGCTTCATCACACGGTGGAGGTCAGAGGGGAAATGGACATGTGTTAAGGGGCCAGACACAAAATTGTCCTCACTTTATAACAATTTGCTTACTTGGGAAATAGTCTGTTCCTGAGAGAATGAATCCAGTTTCAGAAGAGCAAGAACTCACTCACTACCTTGAGAATGGCACCAAGCCCCTATATAAGTGCAGAGCCCTCAAATGCCCCCCGTTAGGTCCCACCTCTCAAAGGTTCTACCTCACATTGTTATTACATTGGCAATACATTTTAACATGAATTTTGATGAAGACAAACTGCATCCAAATAATAGCACTCTGTTTTAGGTATGTATACATTACATCCTTGGAAATAGACTGTTCTACTTTCATAATTAAAAAGACGTCCAACTCAGAGTCTGTTCATTGCAGAAAAATTGATTCATAATTATAAGTGAAATTTTATCTCATTAAATAATTTTTCCAAAGAATTGACTAGTGTTCTAATGTCCTTGTTTATTTAAGCAATTAAATTAGCATTTAATGAGCAGAAAACTTGTAGTCGATTAAAAACTAAAGTAATACATATACTACATTTTCCAGCAATTAATTGATAACTTGCTTACCATGGGCTATCTAGCAATTAACTAGGGAAATGTTCCTAGGAAATAGAAAGCATTTATGTAAATGAGTTTTGGATTTATTCTTTTCAAATCAATTTACCACATAATCTAATCTGGCATGAACAGAAACCCCCCAAGAAAGATTAATGTACAAAAAACACCTCTAAAGCCTTCTGGTGTTGGGAACGCTAATTGTTTTGGCAACATACATCGTTAAAGCAAGGAATTTCTAAAGACAGTTCTCAGCCCTCACAAGTATCTGAATTTAAAAAGGAGAATAAAAGAATTTTCTAGAGATTTCCATATATATGTTATAGAAAAGCAGTTCATTGTGTGTTCTTGGACTGTGGGACTATCAATGTGATCTTGCTCATTTGTAGCAATGGTTGGGGCATGCTTCGTTACAGGTAGGGGATATACACCATCTCTATCACCAAGAAAACATACTACGAATTACTTGACTTTTTTTACTTCATATTTTGAAAGTCATTGAAAAAATTTTAAGTTGATCCTTCAACACTTAATAACTCAAAATTGAATGTGACCTGAAGTGGGTCACTATGCTGTGTCACTACACCATGATTGAGAGTTGCTGAAATAGAACTATCCTTTACAACTCTTGTGAAAAAGATGTGCTATCCTCTTCAGATAAAATGTTCGACTCAGTCAACTGTCCAGGTGCTCAACTAGTTAATGTAATATTTGACAATTTGGGAACAAAAATCATTGGTATTATGTAAATAAAACAGCTAGATTAGGGTCTCTCAAACTCAGCATTATTGATATTTTGGGCAGGATAATTCTTTCCTGTGTAGGACTTTCTTGGGCATTGTAGGATATTTAGTTGCAACCCTGGTTTCTACCCATTAGATGCCAGTAGCTACCTCCCAGTGTGACAGCTAAAAATGCCACCAGACATTGCCAAATGTCCCCTAGGGGGTAAGATCAGTACCAGTTGAGAATCATTGCTTAGATAACCAGATAAGTTTGTACTTACTGCTATATGCTTCTTGTGTGATTGTGTAGGCAAAGACAGAGAAACCAGTTATTCAAAACAATTTTACTTTCATTATACCTTATGCACTTACATAATCAATTCTGACCCTACTCAAGTTGTTTTTGGAAAGAATAAGGAAGTCTTTATATGGTTTAAAATCTAAAAGGATGTGTAATGATAAAATCACCTACAAGAAATGTATTTTTTTTTTCTCATTCCAGGGGTAGCAAATGAGACAACGAAACTTATTCGTTGCCAAAAATGTTTAGTTCTGTTTTAGAGACAAATTTAATCTATTTTTATGAATGATATAACATTAATCACCAGGAAAATGCTCTTACATACAGTAGATATCCTTATCTTGGGTTTTTGAAACATAACAATCTCAAGTGCTCTGCAGGAAAACGAGTCTTGTGTTGATTCATAGTTCATCTGTTTATGATATCGTCTTCATCTGAGAAGTAGAGAGAAATTACACAAGTTCTATTAAGGTTCAAACATTACCCATCTATCCCAACAGAACAGTCACGAAAAGATAATTTTTCTCAATATCACCATTACCTTCAGTCTGTGTGAAATTATTGCCTTCATTTACAGAAAACCAATGGACCATTTTAACTATTATTCCACTCAAGTTGTCAAAACTAAAGCACAGTGAAAATGCCAATAATTTACAGCCAGGGCTTAACACACTTCTAGTGTATCATAGATGGGAACCTAAACACACAGTAGATAGCTTTCATCAATAAAAGAAAAATAGCTGACCACGTTAAGGCAGACCAAAATCTCTGTGAACAAGTCTTTACCAAAAAGAATTCACATTTAAACTTTCATTAAATATATCTTATTCATCACCTTTTATGTTGTTAAGACAATATCTATCTTTTATTTTTGTACCCTGAAGAGTCTAGCACTGGGCCTGGCATTGAGAAAGCAAAAGCAACAAAATAATTGAATAAACGAATCAATTAATAATTAGTTTTGTTTTTACCAGATAAGATATAGCATTTTAATGACAACAGCAATGTAACTTCTATATAATGAAACAAGAAGCAAAAAGTACATTAACCATTTTTTTGGTTTAAAAAATCAGTAAAAGAAACAGACATTTATAGAATTTCATAAGGTATGAAGGTATGTATAAGAAGAAATTCAAATGAGACTGACACTGGAAATGGTTTAATAATGCAGTGATATTTGAATGTGTTGTAGATACCCTTATAAAAACAATTTAAATATAACAAACATACTTATAGAACACTTGAAAAATACAAAAATTGGTATTATTAAGAAATCTTGGCTGGATGCAGTGGCTCACGCCTATAATCCCATCACTTTGGGAAGCAGAGGCAGGAGGATTGCCTGAGCCCAGAGGTTAGAGGTCAGCCCAGACAACTTGGCAAGACCTCATCTCTACAATAAATGAAAAAATTAGCCAGGCATGGTGGTATGAGCCTGTGATTCCAGTTACTTGGAAGGTTGAGGTGGAAGAATCACTTGAGCCCAGCAGGTCTAGGTTGCGGTGGCAATGAGGGTGCAACTGCACTTCAGCATGGGTAACAGAGTGAGACTCAGATTCCAGAAAAAAAAGAAAGAAATCTTAATTACAAGTTTTATAATTCCACATCCCAGATATAATACAGTTAATATGTTGGCCATCTTTATTAAAAATATTATAATCAGTTCAGATAATCCAATAAATATATCTGGTTCTGGTTCTTTGAGTTAACAACATATAAACATTTTGAGTGTCACTGCATATTCAAACACATTACTTTCAAGGGTTGTTCAGGATTTCACATAATGGGTATGTCACTTTTGACAAAATTATATGTCTATTACTGGCTATTTAGAGTATTTCAGAATTTCTCAGTTTTAATAAGCATATTCTAGTTGCTAACTATGTACACATTTTTGTGTGCCTTGAACTTGGAATTGAAGCTATGTCCATTTTTAAGAATCTTGCTCTTAAGTTTCTCACCAATTGTTACGTGTTCCCTTATGATGGAATTGTGTTCCCTAAAAATCGTTATGTTGAAGTCCTAGTCCTCAGTACCTCAGAATATGACCTTATTTGGAAACAGGATCATTGCAGGTGTGATAAGTTAAGATGAGGTAACACTGGAGTACGATGGGCTCCTAATCCAGAGTGACTGGTGTCTCTATCAAAAGGGGAAAATTGATGACAGACACACAGAGGGAAGACAAAGTGAAAAGACAGGATGAAGATGGCTGAGAGGTTGAAAAAATCCTTCCCTTACAGCTCTCAGAGTGAACTAACACTGCCAGCTCCTTGATTTCATAGTTGTATCTTTGAGAACAGTGAGACAATACATTTCTGTTGGTTAAGTCACTCTATTTTCAGATTTTGTTATGGTAGCCCCAGCAAAAAAATATACCACCAACACTACGGAAAAGATCTGCCCATTCAAAACCCTCCCTCCCTAGCCAGTTCCAACTCACCACACTCCACTGACACCTAAAATAGCTTTGAGGAGACTTTTAAATCTTTCATTGTCTTTTATATTTCCAAGTCTGTGTCTGTCTATTTTCTTCCTTTCAGTCTATAGTCTTTGTAGAGGGCATTTTCTTACCTTATTCCTATAGCCTTGAAAGAATTAAAAATAATAATACTAATAACAGCAGTTAATATTGAATACTTTCTGTGTTTAAGCTTTATGCTAAGTTAAGCTGTTAATGTTAATTATCTCCTTTATTGCCATGTTAATAGCCTCATAGAAACAAAACATCATCTCCATACTTTGTTCTAATTTGTTTTGCGTTGTGGTATAGATAGGTGGTGACCTGTGCGTTTTAGGAATCCATTGTATGTTGACAGCTTCACTACTCTGGCATAAGTCTTTAAAAATTGTTCCCGGATGCAGTTATAACTAACTAAATTCTAACTATAGTGGTCCTCCAACAAGCAGATTAGAATTGGCATTAGGGCAGCATTTATTGTAAAAGTGGGAATTTTTACTCAATTGAATTCCAATGTTAATAGTGTATCAATTTGCCAAAAACCCTCCTTACCCCTACTCTGGAGAGGGAGGAGCACAGTAGTCAAAAAAGACTGTCTGATGGTTGGAAAATCAAATAGGAGGCAGATATTACTAAGTAATAGTAAGTGACAAGGATAAAATGGTGCTGAAATCTGAGAGGAAGAAGATACAGGGGTTGTGGAGCAGAGGAGGCTGTCTGAGACCAGGTTAGCAAGGAGTGGGATGCAGGGAAGTGGCTTGGAGTGATGCAGTCAATGGGGACTGCATGGGGAGGCCATAGACAACTCAAGGGGTGGGGCTAACAGAGGAGGGTCTGGGAGCAGCGGGGGAGGAGAGTTTGTAGCAAGACCAGGTGGGCTCATGTTAAGGAACAGAAAGAGAAATTAATGAGAGAATGGGCTAACAACCACTCTGGATTCTTGTCATTTGAGTTGCAGCTGCTGGCTAATGTAGGACTGTTTAGGAGAAGACAGCTGTCAAAGACAGCAGATGTTAGCAAACCTCCTGCATAAGCACTATGCAAATACTGCAAAGGTGGAGTTTAACGGGAAAAAAAAGTTTTTTTGCTTTTGTTTTTTGCTCATTAAATTCAGTTTCTTACTATCATGGAAGTAACTTGAGTTTTATTCTGAACTCTGCAAGGGATCACCTAGGAAATAGATGCCTTCAGATTTAAGGGGTATGAAAGTTAGGAGGAGTCTAAAGATCCCTGGTAAATAAATTAAAGCTCTGAAGGGATGGGGACATGCATTTACTGATTCATGCTAACACCTTCTCCAAGACTCTGGTCTCAGTTCAGTGAATACTCTTTCAACTTAAAAGAGTTAATGCTGCTTCCTAGCTGCATTCTGACTTTTTTCTGCTGGAGAAACCACTAATGTGTATTTTTCCAAGGGTGTGACATGAATGCTTAATGCCTTCATGGAGATCTTGCCTGTCTACTGCAAAGACCCGGCATCCTGTTATGCGCAATAAAATGCCTGTTTATGTATTAAGGTGAATATCAAATTTGGCTGAACTGCAGATGTTAGTGACAACCATAATCCAGAGTGTGCTACTTCTGGGATTTCTTTAATTGTATTTATAACTGTCAGCAGAAGAAGATTATGTGCTTGAGTTTCTCAAGTTTGAAGTTCATTCATCTCATATCCTGGTAGCCCCCTTTCCTTTGAACCTATCATTATTCACTAATCACTGCTTCTCTTTAGACCAGTAAAAAACCAAACATTTGCAAAACATGTGCCAAGCTTATTTACCTATTAAATATTTATTTTGCATACCTTTGCTTCATCCAGCAAGGATTTTTTTTGCAAGGCCAGGTATCTAGAGAAAATGATTGTATGAACAGCTGTTTCTGGCTGATTATTCATTTATTCTATCTTTCAGTAAAAATGTACTGAGTGCTTTTTTTGGTGTATCTGGTGCTATGCTAGGTGCTGGAAGTAGAATGGTGAACAAGAACACTCTTTGCCATCCTAGGCAATGCAGTCTGATGACAATAGCTTTACACTTGAGGGTCCTCCAGGATTCCTTTGGGCTATAACTACTGCATCATCACCCCGGAGTAGGACTTCCAAAGCCATTTGAACTTTATAAACAGGTCTTCTGGGAAAAGTCGCAATTGTCAACAGAAATGATAGCGCTGATATATCAAAAGTCTCGGACTGGGTTTCCCAGTCAGTGGTTTGTATTTCCAATGTGATTTGCTGGCCTCTTGCATGTAATTGAATCTATTCCATTGCATTTCCTCTGATCCTGCAGCCCGAAAACTGGTCCACAGCAACCAAAAGCTTTTCAAATCACAAAGAGAAAGTGTTCACAAAGGCTTATTTTCCCCAAGAGAATGTACAGAACCAAGGTCACAGTTTATAAACTCCACTTTAGTGTAACACTCAGTAATGCTGATGCCGCCACAGGAAAGCTTTTGTGGTCTTAACACATAGCAGGCATGACATTTGACTACTGCGTCCTGCAATCTTGAATGAATTATCTGGGAGGCTCATATGACCGTTTAGTTCTATATAACTGCTGGGCTCTTATCCAAGGATTGATGGAATCCAAGTCATCCTCTTTCCCATCAGTCCCACTAGGTCCCAAAGCCCTGGATCCAGTCCAAAGGAAGAGCAGTCTCACATCCCCTAGCCCTCCCTTCCTCTCACAATTACAGAGTAACTTCTATGTGCACAGCAGTGGGGACACAACGACAAGTGAGATCGATACATAGCTCAGTCTTGTTAGTGAGAGGTTCCGCAGGAAGGCACCATTTTAATATAATATAAAAATTCAAGGAATTACAGATAAGGACAAGTTAAGAGTTTGAACCAGGGCTTTGAACTGAAATGAGGTTGAGTGTTGGAAGAGAACCTGGGATGGGCAAATATTTGTACATATTATTTGATAATAAAAACAGATTTTATACTTCCTGTAAATATAAGGTCATATTCTGAAATATACAGTAAAAACAAATAAGTGTAGTAATGTGATAGAGGGAACATGAAGGAGTTCTGTCACGGTTTGGTGTCATATAAAATACAGAGGAAGCAGTGATCTGTTCTCCTTGGAGACTTCTTGTAGAGGAACTTCTTGAGCTGAGTTTTACAAAATCAGGTGGTAGATAAGAGAGTAATTACAAGCAAAGGGAGCATCATGAATATAGTCCAACAGAAGACATTTAGGCATGAGGCAGCACAATGTCAAGTGGTTTTTTGATGTAGCTATTGGATATTGGTATGAAGGTCAGATTTTGGGAGAGATGAATGCAGGACCCAGATCATGAAGGATTTTCTATGTAAGGTTACATAAAGGATTCAGATGTCAAGCATTGTCACACAAATCAGAAATCCCACTTAGCATCAAGTTTTACTAATAATCTAAAGAGTGCAATTAGTTATGTGGCAAATGCAAAAAACTGAGAAGTTCGAGACCATTTATACAGCTCCCCAGTCTTTCTTGCTGAATCAGGATGCACTCTGTCCCAGATCAACACATGAAGTCTTTAAGTAACATATGCAGCTACATTATTTATACAGAAGGGAACTGTTCTTCCCATAAACCATCTCAATTTTATATTCACACAGTTAGATAGCTTACATAATGTTTTCTAGGGAGCTGTGTTCCATAAATCTATAGGGTTCTATGATTGCTTACCATAAGCAATTCTAAACAGACTAGATACAGCTTGCTGAAAGTATTCCATTGATAAGGCTTCTTCTGCTAGCAAATAATAATTTTATGTTGGCTGGGAAGTCTATTATTGTGGTATTATCATGTTCAAGGAGATTTGACTTTATTACTTTTCTTTCCTGAGTAATTTCCTGTACACCTTCCCCATCCAGGAATGAGAGAAAATGGGTTGTAGACTTGCTATTCAGTAGTTCATTCTTAGTATGCATTCAGACTATCATAAAAGCTAATATGTTGTTAATAGTACAGCCCCCATGCCTTTGGGAGGCTGAGGTGAGTGGATTGCCTGAGCCTGCGGGTTTGAGACCCGCCTGGGCAGCGAGACCTCATCTCTACAATAAATAAAAAAATCAGCCGGGTCTGTAATTCCGGCTACTCGGAAGGCTGAGGAGGAAGGATGGCCGGAGCCCAGCAGGTCGAGGCTGCGGTGGCTGGGAGCGGCCTCTGCACTCCAGTCTGGGCAACCGAGAGAGACTTCAACTCAAAAAAAAAAAAAAAAAAATAGTACAGCCCACAGACCATGTGAATCACTTGAGATTCTGAGTAAAATGCATACACCTGGGTCTTACCCAGAACTTATTGAGTTAGAGCTCTAAAGTGAAGACCCAGGTTTTTGCTTTTTAAAGACATTCACAAGATGATTAATATGCAGGCTAATGTTCGAGGCTTTATTAATAAATGATGACACTTGAAATGAGTTTCAATGTCTAAACTAGGGGGAATTCTGAGCTCCCCAGTAGTTTAAATTAAATGATATATAGCTAGCACTGAAAATTTTGAAATCAATATGGAAGATAAGGAATAAAACTTCCAGGGCATGGTCCCTATCCAAGATTGTTGGAGTAAAAAAGATGCATTATTTTTCATTCTAGTCAGAGCTCTGAGTATGCCAGAGGATCTTAACTTTTCTGGGTGAATGGATCACACATTCATACTAACATTCCGTGGTTATGCCACATGATTAATTGAAATATGCTACAATATAATGCTATCTTTTTGTTCCAATAAAACAATTGAAATGTGCTTGAGACACAGTTTTAAAACTAAAATTCAAATTCAAATATTCATTTAAAGTGGATATTTCAGAATGCTCCTGTTAGATTATTTCTAACTATATTCAGAGATAAACTTGCTTTTTCTTAGGTGAGGAACTACAGAAATATTGAAATATTGTTTAAAAGAAAGAGACACTAGGCACTAATCCTTAGTCCATCATTTGTTTTAGTCTAGTGCCACTGAAAGAAATTAAAACTTCAGTGATGATTAAAATATTATCATTATCTATAGTGTAATCTGTCAGTAAAATTCTTGGATTTTGTAGCTAGTCAGCCAAAGCCACAGATCAAATTGTAGAGATAACACATTCTCATTGTTGTGACACCAGGCAATTTATTTAACCTTTATGTGCATGAGTTTTGATGTATATCATTGAGGTTAATAAGATCATCCCATTAAGTGTGGAGAAGTTTAAATGAGAGCATTCATGTAAGCAAGATAATCCAGAGTAGTATTGAGCACACAGTGTTCAACAAATGGTAGCTATTGTTATTTGGGTCATCATATATGTCTATGCAGAATATGCCTTCTGTAGTAAACAACATGTTTCTTTTTTAATTGACTCTCCTTCCCCTAGTCCACATTTTTTTTATTGTGCTGTCAATCAAATCACCTCTTCTTCTCTAAATAGATATTTTACCCTCAAAAATTCACTTAGAATCTCCCTATAAGGAACTGAATCTTAAGAAGAGAAAGTAGCTAGAAAAGAAGCATTTTAAGTCTCTCCTTGAAGAACTTGTCCGTAATTCCTCCTATTCAAGTTTCTTGATAACAACTGTATTCCTGCTTTTCCTCAGATAGGATGAATCATCCAATTTTCTTTAGTATATTCATTTACATTTTTAAGAGAATTGGTGTCTGATGCTTATAACCAAAGGATCACCAATGATGTATGAATGTTAATGTTTAGGTGTATATCAATTTATTCTTTTACCTCTGTATAGTTTTTATAAATTTGAGATTTTCATGTGTAGTTTTTCTTCCTACTCTTCTATTTAATGTTACTATGTATATTTCTTCTAATAATATTTAAAATATTTTGATAGCATTTTTTAATGACTGCATGCTCTCCCACCCTAGAGTTCTACTGCAGTTTATTTAGATATTTTTCTATTTTAGACATTTCAGATATTAACACTTTTGTTATTATAAAGTGTAGGAATATTTGTTGACTAATTTTGAAACTAACCAACTGTAAATCTTCTGTCTTAGACACAGACCAAATCAGTCCAGAGTGAGTAAAATTAGAGATCTCTCAACATTCCCTTATGCTGTGAACATCAAAGACACTTTCATATCTCCTTCAATTTTCCCCAGTAAACTACCAACCACATATCCCATTTCTTTAAGTCTGACTATATGTAAATATATAGGCAGAAATTCAAAAATATTTTTACAATTTACAGTGACATAGATATTTTCTAGACTAGTGTTGACTGCTGAGAAATCATGATACTATAAGAAATAATAGCTAATTTTTAAAAATTCTTACACTAAGATAGATGAAGTGGTGCACTTTAATTGTACCAATTCTGTCTATTCTTCTAAAGCTGGATCTGTACTGTGGAATCCAACCACAGAACTACAGAAGCTGAGAAAGTGAGTCTCATAAAGAGGTAGCACTAGGATATATTTCAGTAACACTGATAACAAATAAAAGTAACCTTGTATTCATCTTACATAGAGCTATGATCATGTCTTCTTTATGCCTCTAATTGTAATATTTTTATGCTTTGGACTTCTCAGATCTTTCTGAAATCTGAACCCAGAGAGATAATTATTTTTTATTTATATATATATAGTCATGAATATGAAATCACAGAAATCTGTTACAGTCTGTGTAGTAAAACACTTTTGGAAAAGAAATAGTGGAATATTTTTTGTTCATTGGGAGAATAATTTGAGTTTAATATTGTTTGAGCTTTCTTAAAAAATTCTGAAGATGTTAATAGTACGTTTTGTTAACACGATGAAAGCAGCCTCTTGAAACATAATTCTGGTAATCAGTATATTTACTGAGCATCATAAATTCATTTTAGTATTATCCCAAATTAAAATTAACTTAGTTATCTTTTATTTAAAAAAAAAACACTTTTATGTCCTGGGATAGTATTATGAGATTTAGTGAATCTAATTTGATTTGGTGATTAGATTTCCCAAGGCCAGTCTATTTTTCCTGGCTTGTGTTACTCCTCTGCCTCTTCCTTTTGATAGCTTGATATTTTTCTTTGCTTCCAGGAACCTAACATCCATAAGCATATTTGCTTGTAACCAACCTCAACACAATAACATTGACCTGATTTGTGAATTTGTTTCTTTCAAATGTATCTTTAATCACTATCAGAGAGTGCTGAACCTCTGATACACTTAAATAAGCTGCTCCCAAGTGCTGTATTCACAAGATTCTTTAGACTCCTAAGAATTTTGAGGACCCTAAAGAACTTTAGTTCATGTTAGTTATGTATAGTGATATTTACTGAATTTAAAAATAAAATCTGATAATAAATAAATAATTTATTTCTTAATTCATATAAACCTGTTATCTGTTAACATTAATAACATAGTTATATGAGAAATAATACAATAATCTTCCAAAGTAAAAAAATAGTGAGGAGAGTGGCATTGTTTTATATTTTTGTGAATCTCTTTAATGATTGACATATTAGAAGACAGCAGGATTCATGTCTGCTTTTGCATTTGATTTGTTTCAATATATTGTTTTGATTGCAGTATCTTAATAAAATCTGGCCTCACACACATAGGTAATTGGACATGGAGATGAGTGTTTTAATATTCTTATCATATATAATTGTGAATAATCTTTGATACTATAACAAGACTGGACAAGTGATAGTTTCGTCAATGTGTTACAATGTGGAATCTGAAATCCTGTCATTGAACTTTTTGAGCTCTGTTTCATTAATCTTTGATCTCTCTTGTATTTGGAACGGACCTTTTACCCACACACAATTTTCTAACACCATAAATTGATCTTTTGGAGACTATTTGTTCGCTCTGCTATGTATGTTGTCAAGATTATCACAACAGGGAACAAAGACTATGCTCAATTCAGTAACAGCTGGGGATTTATAGCAAATGGGCAGAGTCAGTGGATGGAAAAGAACTAAGAAGACATATTCAGCTTAGGGAGATGCTTGCTAAACTGACTTAACCGGATTGTTATTGAAGATAGATCAATGACTTAAACATCAAAAGTAAACTAAATCAAATATTAGGTGATTGGATATCAAAGGTGAGGGGATCCTTGCTAAACTGACTTAGCGGGATTCTTTCTAAAACTAGGCTATGCAAGTCTGGCAAGAATGGGGTCAAGGCTGATAACTAGTTGGGAAGAGTGTTCAGAGGTCCCTGACCAAAGTTTGGTCAAGAAGAGAATCTCTGTTAATAACTTCCAAGTTTTGACATGTTTTATTATATAATTTCAGAAAATCACAGTTGTTAATATCACAACTAAACTAGTCAGAAAAGTATTGAAGCATTGGAAAGCTGTTAAACTGACAGTGGTGGAGTTTTCCAGTATTCTAATTTTTACTTTAAGGCTCAATTCTGTAACAGGTGTCAAATGCTGTTCATTGTTTCCTGGAAGTGACAGGTTCATTTTATAATTTATTTTAGAAAATATCTGTCACATACTCAATGCTGAATAATTGTAGTTTGTATGTTGTTCTTTCAAGTAAAATTTGTGTTCCATGAAAAAGCAGCCAGTTCAGCAAGTGGATGAGCTTTCTCATGAAACAACCATTACATTTCAGCATGTGGAAGTATATGAAAGTATGCATACTTTTATGAGTGTCATTTAAATATTAAAAATGTGTACTGAAGGGTCAAGATTTAACAACTTTTTCTGCTCCATCAAGGACAGATTTAGGTGAAACTGGTATTTTAAAAAATTACAAGTGTTTTGGAGCAGAATGAATTACTAGTTGTGCAGTTTATTTCTGGTGTTTTGATTTGAATGAAGTTTCCGCAAAGTTATTCATTGTTGCTTTTCCACCAATTAGTACAAATTTCAACCAGCAAAAAAGGTAGCAAACATCTGAATATTATTAAGAAAATAGTTTTGACCTCATGGGTCTCATGAATGAGTTTTGGGGACCCCCAGGGTGTGCAAAACACATTTTGAAAAATGCTATTTAGATGATCAAAAGTTTGGAAATTGATTTTCATTATATCATTATATCCTAACCTTTAACTTTGCTAATCCACTGAGAGACTTCCTAGGTTCAAGTTTTTACTATCTTAACCCCATTAACATTTGAAAAAGTGTATGTGTGTTTGTATGTGTGTGTGTCTGTGTGTGTAGAAAGACAGAAAATAAAAGAGACAGAGAGAGAGAGAGAGAGGACAAATGCAAAACAGAGAGTGAGAACAAGGGCAAGAGATAATAAGAAAGAGAGTCAAGCAGCTACAAAGAATGTCTGTAGGACTTCCGTTAAAAAAAGTGACCATTGAAGAGGTACAAAGTTCTTTTATTCTGAGACTCATTCAGGCATGTTGTTTGCTTTGGCCAGGCTCTTGAGAAAGGGAGAGCCTGAGACCAATGCTTACATACAGGTAATTTATTTGAGAATATGATTCTCTGGAAATAAGGAGAAATCAGTAAGATTCATTTTTGATTTTTTGAGATGGTTCCTCACTCCTTCCTGAGAGACTGGCTCTCAACCTTGCCCAAGTCTTGTGAAGATTCTTAAAATTATCTGCTCAGGAGAAGAAAGGGAAGCATTTACTATAGACTCCAGAGCTCCATTGATCAAAGGTGGCTCCATAGCCATCGCCATACTACTTTTGGGTTGAACATGGGTAAGTTAAGAGTGCTTCGATCTGAGTCCAATGTTGTAACACTAAATAAATCCAAGGGCAGAAAGGGGGAGGGTTAAGGGGCAGAACGAAAGTTACATAACAACCAGAGAAAGACAAGATGCTGAGTGTGTGCAAGTGGTGTTCACTATACTGCTTTTCATCAACTTGCATGACCACAGAACTGTCGCCTTAGTTAGAACCACTTCATAAAGTGTTCATTACTATGCTAAGTCTTAGCTCAGATTTTTGGAAGTACAGAGTTAAGGTGGACTCTCTGAACAAAGATATGTGAAACTACTTGTCACAGAATTTTCCATGCTCAACACCAGACATCTCTGAATATGTAGACCGAACTGCTCCAACATAACTATTATAAACTTGGGGGAGGGTTTAAATTTGGTTGGTTATATGAAAACAAGCAAATAAGTGAACAACCCTACCAAAGTAATCAGAAAAATGTTCATATTTAGTCCATTTTTGTATGGATTCATAACTTTTTTATTTTGTAAATAAACATAGAAATAGGGGTTAATACTTATGGTATTTTGAACTTGGTATTTCCTCCCTTGAAAACAGGGCCCCTGGGCACTCCTGAGCTGTTTCCAATTTGTACTCAGTGTTACTATTTGGCTTTAATGAACCAATCCCTAATTTTAAGAGGCTCAAAAATGACTCTTAGAAACAATTGTCCTAGTTTAGAAATTTTATTACAATAAATTATTCAGAGATGAGTTCAGAAATTGATGTATATGAAATAATTATTTTAATGTAACTCATAATCATAACAACTTGGAAACAATCTTTGTCCCTCCAAATAGGAAAATTTTAGATAAGCTATGGCAAATGGTATCACATGATTATTTTGCAGACATTAAAATATTGCTTTCAAAGACGAGAAAATCCTCTGAATCTAAGTAGCCTGATACAAGTACAGGATATAGAAGTGCATATTCAAGATAATAGTTGTGCTGAAAAAAAATGTGCATGAAAACTAAAGAGAAAAACTGCACAAACTTTAACACTGCTTATGTCAAAGATGGTTTGTGTTTTATATTACTTGCCAAAGTTTTTGCTTTTTAAAAAAATTTTGAGTATGTGATGCTATAATGTCAGAAGAAAGATGTTAAGAAAATACTGGAGGGAAAAACTAAAAAGAGGGTGCAAACAGTCAACTAGCCACTGTGATCGAGAGATCAAAAGCAATTCAACAGATATTAAATATTTAACATGTTCGCCTGCTTTTCATTGCCTTCTTTCTGTCACTGTGTCAGGTTTAGACTTTGTTAGGATTTTTTTTCTTCCACCAGAGTGCATTGTAGTAGAACTGATCAAAACATCCATACTCTGACATTCTTGGAAGTCTGCTGATCACAGTGTTTCTGATTGTGTAGGGCAGACTTTACCACCATTTCTGTACTTTCAGACTCCAGCAGCTACTTCTGCTCATGTAACAGTCAAGAGGAAATTCTAGACTACCTGGCAAGACTTTCCCCCAGGCCCATTTGATGTTGCTGCATCATCCCAAGATACCAGTTGGACATAAATGTATTGTATATGGCTGGAACAAAGTCAGTAGAAACAGTAATCGATGCTGAGTGAATCTGGTCTAATTTTTCTTCTGTATTCACACTCACCTCTATGAAGAGCTAGTCTGACATCATCCTTCATAACAGCTAGTGAGATAATCTGCTCAATACATTGCTGAGAACATCACAATATTTCTCCTATGATCTAAAAATCCAGAGAGGCATTTAACATTTCTTTACTGTTCAAGTCTGCCCTTCTGTCTATGTCTTGCCTCTCTAGGAACTCCCACATGTCTTTCTTGCTTAGTTCCCTTTCCTCTTTCCTTTGTTACCTTTCCCCTGTGGGATGTGGGTTCCTATTTCTGCTGCCATCTCTTATAGATTTATGGATAGCTCCATACTTTCAGTTGCCCCATAAACTAAATTTGCTGTGGACTTACATGCTCTTCACAGTCAAACTTCGCTTTTGTCAAAATTAATCTCTTCTAGAATATTTCTAGATTATAGGAAGAGAGATTAGTATAATACTGGATACTACAGTTCTTATAGAAAATCAAAACAATATTCCACTTAAAACAGGACCTTGGCTTCTGTAGTCCTCATCTCTTGATCAAACTGATTAATTAATGTTGTTTTAAGGAGCATGGCAGAATTTCTTATTAATTTTCACATATGAATATTTCCCCACAAATGTTGAAGGTTGAAGGTTGGTTTTCTTAAAACAACTTTTGTAAGAAAATTTGGGGTTGAAGAATTAAAAATCATGTAGACATTTACATATACGTTGAAGAATCAAATTTGGAAACAAATCTGATTGAAATCTCAATATATATGTATGTATGTATACATATACATATATAAGATATAATTTACCAAATAAAGATAAAACATAAAGGGAAAGCAGTATCATTTGAAATTAGTAATAATGGTTGCTGTGCTATTACTTTCCACTTATAATCCCTGTAATGTTAAAAATTTAAAAACCTTTGAGGATTTTCCTCCTTAAGATATTCAAGTTGTTTGTGTAACAAGTGTCAGGAGGAGTTCATTGGGGGATATAAGTCAAAGATTTTTGTCTATTCCAACATTTGCCTTCTAGTTGCAACATAGTGTAACACATTTGGGTGAAGGCATTATGAGGAAGGGCATCAACAGCATCTAACTAAAGGAGGCTGACGTGAAAAAATATGGGAATTCTTTTGGATAATAATGCATTATTATAAGCCATTTTGGTTAAGGCCTGATATTTGCATATAATGCATGCATGACATCTTTAGAGTGTTCAGTAACATTTGTCTGTAGCCCTTTCATAACTTTAACTATATTCTACTTTATAGTATAGTTGTTGGTCTACTTTATCACATTAACGAGACAACAAACTCATTGAGAACAGAACTGTGACTCAGCTGTTGTAGTACCCTCAGGCCTGGAACCTGTGCTACTCTGGGTATTAATAAGTTAAACCACAATGAAGGCGCAAACAGCTGTGTGTTCACTGAGTGAGAAGCACTCTCTAGGTGGATATGCTTTTATCATCAATAATCTTACAATTTAATGGGAATAACCTACTCTGAGTCTCAGTATTTCTCAAAACACACAAAGATACTGAAGTCACAATTAATTTATGCTATATGAAAGTCAGTGTAGAAAAGTAAATGCAATCCCTGTCATACCCAGGTCTATATTAGTCCATGTGGCACCTTTCTGTGAATTATAAAAATAAGTCCCTTTCTCTGAGTAGAGCATCCCTTTGCCATTGTATACACATTGGTGATCCAAGTGTAGTTTGGATTAAGCCCTCATCTGCTTCCTCAGTTGCATGACTATCGCTTACTAATTCATAATATAAACATTAATGTGGTACATATACACGATGGAATATTTAACACAGCTATAAAGAAGGACAAACATATGGACTTCACAGCAACTTGGGTGTATTTAGAGTCCATAATACTCAGTGATCTATCACAGAAACAAAGAACTGAGTCCCACATGTTCTCACTCACAAGCGGACCCTGAACATGTACCATAGCACTGTAAGAAAGGGATTGGCAGTAGCGAGATACTGCTGGGGTTGGGGGAGCAAATAACATCCGTAAGCGTACCTGATCTCAAACCAGACAAAGTGGGGATGAAAGGGAGGCCCAAATTTTACCTGTATGATATCCACTTGTATACCTAATCCTGAATTATACCTCACATCTTTAAAATGAAATGTATAAAAATACAAATAGAAAAATTAAGGAGCCAGACCTAGAATACTTACCCTCAGGTATGAAACTAACTTTAACTGGTGGTACCCAATATACATTTTAAGCTCCTCAAAACCAGCTAGAAATTGAGAGACATTGTTTAGGTAACTGAAAAGTCAAAAAAAATGTCATGTAGGGTCTACTTTTCAAATCATGTTAGAAATATGCTCAGTAGTCTTGCTGCATAGTTTTATAGCTGGACTATGGTTCTTATTACCCCTAAACACCAAAACTGCTGAAAAAAGTAAATAAATTTCTGGAGCACTTCCTAGTCCTCTAAATCTCAAAGACAGTCTGGGGCCTTCCGTAGGCATCTATTGTTATTAAAGAAATCATTTCTTAATCTTTCATTTTTATATTCCTAGCTGTAACACGTTGGCAATTCCAGACATATCAGGTAAGATGCGTTTCTATAGTGAGGACAAGCAGATGTAATAATCAACATGCCGATATGCTATAATGGCAGATATAACTTATTTATTTATTTACTTATTTTTGAGTTGGAGTCTCACTCTATCACCCAGTGGCACACTCACAACCACCGCAGCCTTGACCTGTTGGGCTCAGGTGATCCTTCCACCTCAACCTTCCAAGTATCTGTAACTACAGGCACACAACATCATACCCTGCTAATTTTTTGATTTATTGTAGAAGAGAGGTCTCACCAAGTTGCCCAGGCTGGTCTCAAACCCATGGACTCAAGCAGTCCTCTTACCTTGACCTCCCAAAGTGCTGGGATTATAGGCGTGAGCCACAGTACCCGGCTAAGACATCACTTTTTATCATTAAGATAAACCAAATAAATATTAAAACATGTGCCTTAAATCTTCATCAGATTGCAATGCAATCTTTCTCAGACCAAGTCTCCAAACAAAGAATATAATTTTACATCTGTGTAAACTTTCTTTTAAGCTTTTATCAATGTTTGGGCCAGAACCTTGCTGATTTTTCACCTCCCCAGAAAGGCTACTAGAAAAACCTGTTGATAAAGCAAAGCTGAGTTTATTGGTCTTACTGCAGTAGGGTAAAACTCTACCTTGACCAAATCTTAGAACTACTTTAAATAAAGGAGACTGGAGAATATTGTATGATTTTAAAGCCCAGGCTCAATAGGTTCAAAGCAGGTCTTTCAAGAAAGAACAATTATTAGGATTGAGTAAAGTTTGTATTATAATTTAGAGTTGCTGAATGCCATAAAGTGACGGTGCTAAATCAATCTTGATAAATATATTCTTGTTCAATAATGAGTAGGTTTGCCAAATAATCAATTGCTATTCTAAAAGAATAGCTGTTTGTCCATATGAGTCAACTGTTTGCTAAGATAAATCAAATTGCTATTGTTTATTGAAATAAATAGTGAAGTTTCTTATTTGTTTAAGTCTAATCTTTCTACAAGAACTTTCTAGACAGATAATTAAGTTGTATTGACAACTTATATGATAAGCTGTCAACCCAGAAGTTTACTCACAACCTAACTAAACAGATCCAGCTCATGTTCTGTGGGGTTCCATTATGCTTTACACTTACCTTCATCTCTGCCGCTATCCAATTATTTTCGAATTGCCTCTGTGTCTAGGTAAACTATTGGCAATCTAAGGGCAGCAATTTTCTATTCTTTTTAAATCAGTAGCTCCAATGCTTAACATATTCTGGGATAAGTTAGATTTTCAAAAATTCTCTGCAGAATGAGCAAATAACCTATGGTATTTCCCCTTGAGAAAAAGCTAGGTCAACATTATCTATTTGCTATTAATCTATCAAAGGATAGTTTATATATTAATAGTTGAAGTTAGTCCTTCCAGATTTGGACCACACCTTAATTATTTACCTCTCTTATGTTCAATTTCTCTATTTATAAAATGAGAATACATTATGTGGTTATCTCTCTTGAGTATGCACAAACTCCAACTTATTGCTGAGTATTTATAATATGCCAAGAAATGTGTTAAGCACTTACATGGATGATTGTGATTGGGTAAAGTTTATAATTCTAAATTTGTAGCAATATGTTAGTTTAACATGATTTTATATGTTCAGAAGTTAGAAGTTTGAGTTTATCTAAATAAGAATTGTCTCTATACCATGTTCAGCAGGTGACTTATCACAGTCTCATTGTATACTTCACATGATGGGATAAATAACATCCCAAGAGTCAGGCTTCCGTGGTGGAAAATTTATAATTATAGAGTCCAGCTGCCTTGAATTTTTTTCTAGGGCTCCATATTTTACCTTTTATATATAAACAGAACAAATTAAATCTCTCTCTTCAGTATATTCACACATCACAATAAAAGATAAATGTCATGCTTTCATAACAGTCCTTTTTTCCACCCTAACCAAAGTTATCTCCTCTTATATGTAAGCATTGCCAGGTTATTCAGGTGTTCCTCATATGCCATAGCTTGGTTGAGTACCACTCTATCAACCTGGTGACTTTTATCTGGGTGCGTTATAGATTAACAAATATATTCTCTATTATGGTGCTCCAAGCTGGACATAGCACCAGCTACGTTTTTTGACATATAGTTATGTGTTTTTTGACTAGGTAAAAAAGACTATTTGGTGACTTATAGTTTCTTTTGGCATTCAGGACTTGCTATACTTTTTGCCTAATTTTGGCAAACAGCTATGACAACAAGGGTAGGACTGAAATTCACATTACAGAAGAGAGTTTTCCATCTTAGGGCTCTCACTCCCTTTAGCCAATGCCTGATAAAGCATTGGAATAAGTATAAAACTAATTCTCACTTAAAAGAAGGCAAAATTCATGATCAGTGGTTTGTGTAGTAAGACAGATGTAAAAGTTGCTACTTACTACTTGTATGAGCTTGTAAAATTATTGACTTCCCTGAGTTTAAGTTATCTCATCTGACAAGTGGGGAGTCTAATGTCTTTTTTTGGTGGTATTGTATATGTTAAATTTGAAGAAGTAGGCAAAATGCCCCGTCCCTGACACATAGTGAGGGACAAAAGAGATGGCTGTTATTTTCAAATCAAAATAATTGAACACTTCAAAAATGATTTTTCAGTAACTGGGTTGTTTCTAAATATGTAGACAAATAGTTTATAAAGAAATCATCACAGTCTTCGGGCCCTCATCAATCCTGTATTGCCACCAATTGTTGCAAAGGCAGGAATGACATTTTTCATCAATTCTCAAGACTTTGATCCAGAAATATAAAACAAGTTTTCTGATGCATTTTCATATTTATACTCATGTTTATATATAACCTCATATTGAGTTTTAGATTTTTCAGAGTATTCTTTGCTAATTACCCTGTACAACAATCACATAATAAGTCATTGAGAATGTACTGGGGGCTTGTTGCAAGTCTAAATTCAGGCCACTGCTATCTTTCTCCTGAGCCAAGCAATATATATACATTTTTTAAACCTAAATAACTCTTTCTGAGACACAGTTGTTCTAATCTGAAATGGAAAAGATAATCTCTGCCTTCCCTGCTTATAAAGATTAATTTACATTTTGGTATATGACATTACAGATACCTGGCTAATATGTTTTACAAAATGTAGATTCCTTACTCCTATACAAGTTAGAAAAAAAATTGATGAAAGGAATATGCCTATTTGAGACCAGCCTAGGCAACATAGTGAGACCTTGTCTCTACAAAAAAGGTGGGAGGAGGATGTGCCTTATTCTACTATATGCCCCTGCTACTTATTATAAACACTGACGTATAAATATAACCTGATAAACATTTGTTCCATGAGCAATCCTAAGTCTGTGCATAAGGCTTCATCATTTAGCTTTCAGAAGTTCTTCTTCTTTCAGAACTATGTGGATGAAGGCAGAAATACAGTATTGTTTTCACATTATTTAAATTCCATCTTGGAACAATTGCCTGAGGTTAGTGGCAGGAGATGATTGAAATGTATGTTCTGAATATGAATCTCAATTCCTGTGGGGGAGGAAAAATGGGGAGAACTGCTTCATAAGCAGTTGAAAATTCTATTTCCCCTCCCTCTGTACTACAATTACAACTGCTTTCAGTGTGTGTCAAACATGTGGAATATGCCTCTCAAGAGAGCAGACCCCACAGTTCCTTCAAACATCAACTGCAGTGGTATGACAGATCAGAAACAGTCAGTTGCTTTCAGTCTTTTTAAATATATATGACAGTCACATTCATACCAAATGATTTCAACAAGATTAATGTTATTCAAGTCAGCACCTAGAAATTAATTATTTTACTACTATTTTAGTGTTAACAAGACACTTAGAAGAATCATTTAACAAAGACTATTCACATTAAATTGAGAGGAGAGGCACAGCTGTCAAAAGCTAATTAGCAGTGGACAAATTCTACAGAGGATTATGAGACGAGTTTTGGGAAAAAAGCTTCTCTTTAGGTTACTTTAACTGGTCCTGGCCTCTCTTAGGGAGCTTCCAAAATGAGCTAGAACATGCCGTCTACCTAGATACTCCTGTTTCAAAAAGAAGCACTTTCAGAACACAATTAGAGATCATTATTATTATCATCATCACAGAATATTTATTGAACAATTACCATGCTATAGGAATTGTGCTTGGAATATTATGTGACATAGAAATAACATTATCAACCCTATGCTTCAGCTAAGGAAAATAAGATAAATTAACTTGTTAAGGTCAATTTACTTAGACAACGAGGGTTGCTTTTTTGCTGATCAAAAATGGTACCTTCGATTCTGTCTCAAGACTGTTTTGTTGGGAGCCAACATCTATAGCTATATGGCTGAGGCCTGTAAAGGCCATCTGGAAGATCGCCTCTGACATAGGATATCAGTTATACCTATAATATTGGCGTGTGATTAGTGACCAGTGTGCATA
>NW_007253980.1:199632-223148 GCF_000164805.1 Carlito syrichta
TTCTAGATATTTTTTACTTCTATTTCCTGTAGACTGGGTAGTCAGCTCCTGTCCCGAAAGCTGTTTCCCCTAGGGCTAAGATTAGAAACTAAATTACCATGATAGTTTGTCGCCTGCCCCTAGCCAGGCAGAACGTTTTCTTTTGTTTCGTTAATTACCGAAACTCTGTCTGCTTCAGCCCATGGCCGCCATCTTGGCAACCCTACATTTCCTTGTTCAAGAGTGTGACAGTTACTATTTGATTTTTAGAGTAGACTTGTTAGGATAAAATATATACATATACACTCATAGTTGCCTAAATTTATGCTTGCTGTTTTGTTTCCTTTTGCTACATTATTCAAGTGTAATAGTTACTATACGATTTATAAAAGAATTAACGATAAGGTATTAGCTTAATAGGATATAGCATAGTATTAAAGGTCAATCATTAGATTATATAAAAATTAAAGTTTAGACATATGAAACATGAATTATAGTAAAGTTTGGTAGTTTAAGAATAAGTTTTAACTGAGTTATAAGGCATTACATTAAATCGTAATAGGATAATAGTATAACTGACAGTTAAGTCATTTAACTAAACTTATAGATTATAGTATAGTGTTAAGTTGATAATATTAATTGTTAAAAGTATTGGGAATCAGTGAACTTGGATTGAACCTAGAGTTAACTCAGGAAAGTTTTTTGTATTAATCAGGGTATAAAGCAAAGAGTATAATATGAATGATTCATTGAACATTATGGAAAACACTTTGAACGATTTGTATTGAAATTGTGCACCTGTGACCTTAATGTAAGCATGGCAGGCATCATGGAATTCGAATTGTTTGCTTGGAAATTGCAGATCTCGTGGTGGTCTTGTGATGCATAGTTTGTAAAGCATGGAACTTGTACGCCCCTAGTAAGTGATTATCACACTGCTGGAGGGTATAGAAAATGGTATATAAGTTGGAAGGAGTCCGAATAAAATTTGGCTCCAGTCCTGATCAGACTGTTCCCAGAAGAACTGCCTCCGAGTAGTCTCTTCTCGCTGTCCAGATTCTCTGGTGCGGGTCCTAACCCACCCTTGGTCACTGCTGGTCACCGACACTGTTTCCTTTTAATCATGACATGCTCTTTAAAAAATTTATTTTAGATTCAAGGGGTATATGTGAAGGTATGTTACATGGATATATTATGTGATGATGAGAACTGGGCATCTATCGAGACCATCATCCAAGTGGTGAGCATGATACTCTATGGGTAGTTTTTCAACCCTTGTCCCCCTTCCTCCTGTCATCCTTTGGGAGTTCCCAGTGTGTTGTTTCCATCCTTATGCTCATGTGTACTTAGTTTATCTTCCATTTGTAAATGAAAATGGTGAATTTACTTTTTGTTTCTGCATTAATTTGCTTAGAATAATGACCTCTGGCTGAATCCATGTTACTGCAAAGGACATGATTTTCTTCTTTTTGATGACTGTGTAGTATTCCATGGTTTGAATGATGTATATGTACCACATTTTCTTTATCCAATTCACTGCTGATGGGCACCTAAGTTGGTTCCATGTTTTTGCTATTGTGAATAGTGCTGTGATAAACATACGATGGTAGATAAACTTTTGGTAGAACAGTTTATGCTCCTTTGATATTTACCCAGTACTGAGGTTGCCAAGCCAAATAATTTACTATTTGGTTAACCTACTTTTAGTTTGAGAAATCTGCAAGCTGCTTTCCATAGGGGTTGAACAAGTTTACCTTCCCACCAACAGCATTTAGGAACAAATTGTTTATTTTCCACATTTGTGTGGTTTTGAGAATTCTTCTTGGAGTTGATTTCTATTTTTATTCTACTGTGATCAGAGAAGATGCTTTGCATAGTTTTGATTTTTTTGGAATTTATTACGTTTTGATTTATGATGAAGTATATGGTCAGTCTCAGAGTATGTTATATGTAGAGATGATAAGAATATACATACTGTGGTTTTGGGTGAAGTATTCTGTAGATGTGTGTTAGGTACAATTGGTCAAGTGTCTAATTTAAGTCCAGGAATTATTTGTTTGTTTTCTTTTCCAACGATCTGTCTAAAGACATTATTTGGGTGCTGAAGTTCCCCAATATTATAATGTGGCTAAGTCTTCTGAAGTTCCCCACTATTACAATGTGGCTAAGTCTTCTTTTATGTTTAGTAGTAATTGTTTTATAAATCTAGACACTTCACTTGAGTGCATATATATTTAGGATAGTTAATACTTCTTGTAGTATTGAGTCTTTATCATTATGTAGTGCCCTTCATTGTTCTTTTATAATATTGTTGGTTTAAAGTCTGTTTTATATAATACAAGAATAGCATCCCCTGCTCTTTTTTATTTTCTGTTTGCTTGGTAGATCTTTACCTTGAGCCTTCGGATGTCTTTAGAAGTGAGATGGGTCTCTTGAAGACTGCAGAAGGATTTTTTTTAAATTCAATTTGCCACTCTGTTTTTGAAATACAACATTTAGGCCACTGAATTCAAGGTTACTATTAATATGTGAGGATTTGTTCCTATCATAGTGTTGTTAATAAGTTGCTTTGTGTCCTCAGTTTTGTGTTTGATTTCTATGGTTTTTAGGCTATGTGCTTATGTGTGCTTTTGTGTTAAGCGGTATCATTCTTTCATTTCCATGTTTGGAACTCCCTTAAGTATCTCCTGTAGGGTTTGGTGATAAATTTAGATGTAGGTTTTTTTTCTTTATAAAATTCCACATCTCTCAAAGGCTTTGCTAATTTTATTTTATTTTATTTTATTTTGAGTTGGAATCTCACTCTGTCCCCCAGACTGGAGTGCAGTGGCCGCTCCCGGCCCCCAAAGCCTCGACCTGCTGGGCTCCAGTTATCCTTCCACTCAGCCTTCCAAGCAACTGGAACTACAGGTGCACAACACCATGCCCGACTAATTTTTTGATTTACTGTAGAGAGGAGGTCTCACCAAGTTGCCCATGTGGGTCTTGAACTCGCGAGCTCAGGCAATTCACTCACCTCGGCCTCCCAAAGCGCAGGATTACAGGCTGAGCCACCGATCCCGGCCTTTTACTTTTTAAATTGCTTTTTTTTTTAACTTTTGGTCTGACTGGGTTGATTTGAAGGATTGGTTTTTAAGCTCTGAAATTCTTTCTTCTGCTTGGTCTAGCCTGTTTTTAAAGCTTGCAACTGTGTTTTGAAATTCTTCAAGCAAATTCACCAGTTACAGAAGTTTGGCTTGATTCTTAGAATGGCCATGTCAGTTTTCAATTCTTGGACTATTTTGTGGCCTCTTTGACTTGGGCATCTACCTTCTCTTGTATCTTGTTGAGTTTCTTTGTCATCCATATTCTGAATTCTATATCTGTCATTAGATTAGGATACATTGCTCAGGAGCTGATGAAATCCTTTTTAGGTATTTAAACATTCTGGCTTTTGGAATTGTCTGAGTTCTTGCACTTGTTCCTTCCCATATGGGAGAGCTCACTCTATTTCTTTTTAAAAATTTTTCTATCATTAGGATGGGACTTTTAAAGGTTTTCAGCCTTTTTACTCTTGTGGAAATGGCTTGGCGTATGTTATATATGATTGATTGACTTTATTTACTGCCCCAGCTCCCCATTCTTTCCCTGGCCCAGGGGTGGAGGGAGTGCAGTGACTGGAGGGAGGCCTAACAGCAGCCTCTGAAAGTTGTGCCCTCAGAGAAGCACTGATTTTTCTTCAGAAAAATAAAATTCAATTTCTCAAATAGGATAAACAGTGAGTCAGTAGGTAGTAAAGTTTAATTTTGAGGAGACAACCACATATTCCTTTTAAGTACAGTATTTTTTCAGTTCTGGAATTTTTATTGGGTTCTATTTTATCATTTGTCCTTATCTGCTGAGGTTTTTCAACTTTTTATCCATTATGACTATTTTTCTTTGCCTTACTGAAGATAGTTATAACAGCAGTTTTAAAGTTATTGTTTGTTAATTCCAAAATTTAGACAAATGAGGGTTGTTTTATGTTGATTGTCTTGTTTTGGTATTGCTCACACATTCCTGTCTCTTTTTATGTTGAGTTATTTTGAATTTTATCCTGGAAAGTGTGGAAGTCTTGTATTCGAGTCTCTACATTCTGTTATATTCCTCAGAAGAGTGTTTTGCTTTAACAGGCATTTAACTTGGTTGGACTCAAAGAGAAAACTGTTTGTTGTACCGGAGTTTAAAACTCAGTTTAGTTATTTTATCCTAAACTGGGTTGTTAAGCATTTGCCTCACTCATGTGTAATTTAGGAGTGAGTCAGAGAGATCTGGTAGATAACTTGCGTATTTTTTTTTCTGGCTCTCTTTTTTCCCTGATTCCTCCCACCTCACTTTCTAAATATTGTGGATATCCCCAAATTTGTCCTCTTCCTCTTCATTCCTGAAAGATAATGGGTTTTTAATCAGAGCTGTAGACACCCTGCATGTCTCTGATTTTGATTTTGGACTGCCATTGGTTTAAGATCTGGGGAGAGAGAGAGAGAGAGAGAGAGAGAGAGAGAGAAGAAGAAGAAACTTATTAAGGCTGGGCTGTTCCCTTTTAAAAAGTTTTTATTTCTTTCCAGAATTTTCCTGCTCTTGTTCATTCTTAGTGCCTCCAGGAAGTCATTTTTTGTATTATATTCAGAGTTTATATTTGTTGTCTGTGAAAGGTTTGGTCCAATAAGTACTTACCAGGCCTATTCTCTTTGGAGAATATGAACAAGCTAGACCTCTTTCCCTAATAAACTTGAATGTGAATGTGCAAATGAATACAAGTATTAACACATATGCAATTTATGAGGAAATTCTTGAGGAGGCTAATGCATATGGAACATATGGTGCATCTCAGGTCAAGAATCTCTGATCTCTGTGCATAGTGCTGAGATTACAAAGTTTACCAAGATGTAGAGCTTCCACCCTCATAAAGCTCTTTGTTAGAGTAGGAGTCAGCAAACGTTTACTTCAAGAGTATGGGAGTAAAAATCTTAGGCTTTTGAACTGTATTTATTTATCTCTATCACAACTTTTCAACTTTTCTGTTAGATAGTATATAAATTATGAGCATAGCTCTATTTTAATAAACCTTTATTTAACAAATAGGCTACCAATCTATGAACTTTAGTTTACTGATTCCTGTTCTAGAAGATAGACAGTGAATAAAAATAAAATGAGTTTAATAAGTTCTTCAGTGTTAAAGATAAATCCAAAATAATGAAGCAAGAGAGACTATGATTATTAAGGGAAGATACTGACATGGTGCTTTTCTAAAAAAAGAAAATAGCATAAACCTTATGAAATTGGTGCCATCATCTTATAGCCAATATCTAAACATCACAAAACAACAAGCAAATCTACCCCTGGCTTATACTTGGGAATCATCTCTTCATTGGTTCTTCAAAACTGAAAGTCAAATATAGTTTTAAATTAACTGTGGCATACAGCTTCTCAATGTTTTTTTTTTAAGTTGTCTATTTAATCTTTAATCCCTATTGGAATGTGAGTGAGGAATTTGAATGGTGGTGAGAATATATTATTAACTGATTTGCTTATATGGCCCTATGCTTTGTGTGATTATTATTACATAGTACTTGTGAGCTTACACATCTGAATAGATGGGAAAAAATAAATTTCAAACAAAATCTATAACATAGAGTAGAATAGAAATAACCTCTTAAAATATATATACAGTGCATTATCATTTCATAAGAGTAAAAAAATCACAAGATTATATCTAAATCAAGGAGCTAGTAAGAATTCCATGGGGAATACAATTTAAAATTTGTGATTTAAAAAATGAATACTTTAAAAAAAAAAAAACAAGCACAGTGAAAGTATTCTTTTCTATCCTTAGCAATTAAAATGATACATACTTATATGGGGAAGATTATCTCTTAGACTTATCTCCCTAATCCATAAATGTTCTGTCCCTTTGTTGACCTCTGCTCTTTTCTTCCCTCATTTCTCTTTAGGAGGAGGGCATACTGATTTGATATACTCACATTTATTAGTGGACAGGGTCATTGTGGAAGGCAGAATGAGTCATGCATGTAGTAGAATGTAAACTTAATTTTCCAAACTTACTTGTCGACTGGACATTGATTTTGATTCCTAGTGTTTATTCAGAAAGTTCTAGTGTACATTCAGAAAGTAGTGATATTTCCAGGCACAGGCATATCTCAGAGATAGTGTGGGTTTGGGTCAAGACTACTACAATAATGCAAATATCACAATATTGAGTCACAAATTTTGTTTGTTTTGCATATAAAAGTATGTTTACACTGTACTATAGTCTATTAAATGTGTAATAGAATTATTTTTTAAATAGTGCATACTTTAATTAAATATGTTTAATTGACATAAATGCTAATAATCATCTGAACCTCCAGTGAGTAATAATCTTTGGGAAGATCTTGTCTGGATGTTGATGGTTGCTGACTAATCAGGGTAGTGGTTGCTGAAGATTGGGATGGATGTAGCAATGAAGTTTGTTGCATCTATTGACTTTCTGTTCATAAAATATTTCTCTGTAGCATATGGTCTGTTTAATAGCATTTTACCCACAGTAAAAACTTCTTTTGAAATTTGAGTAAGTCCTCTCAAACTCTGCCATTGTTTTATGATCTAAGTTTATGTAATGTTACAAATCCTTTGTTGTTATTTCAACAATATTCATAGCATCTTCACCAAGAGCAGATCTCTCTCAAGGAACCATTTTCTTTACTCATCTAGAAGAAGCAACACTTCATTTATTCAAGTTTTATTATGAGATTGCAGCAATTCAGTTATTCAGACCCCATGTCTAACTCTAGTTCTCTTGCTATTTTTACCACATTTGTGGTTAATTCCTCCACTGAAGTCTTAAATCCGTCAAAGTCGTCCATGAGGGTTGCAATCAACTTCTTCAAATCTCCTGTAGAAGTTAATATTTTGACCTTCTTTCATGAGTCATAAATGTTTTTAGTAGCATCTAGACTGGTGAATTCTTTTCCAAATGTTTTCAGTTGGGTTTGCCCATGTCCATGAGAGCAATCACTATCTTTGGTGGCCATAGGCAAACAAAATGTATATCTTAAATAATAAGACTTGAAAATCTAACTTACTTCTTAATCCATGGGTTATAGAATAGATGTTTTGTTCATAGATATGAAAGTAATATTAATCTTGTATATCTCCATCAGAGCTCTTGGGTAACTACATGCATTGTCAATGAACAGTAATATTTTTAAAGGAATCATTTTCAGAGCAGTAATTCTCAACAGTGGGCTTAAAATATTCAGTAAACCATGATGTAAACAGATGTACCATCATTTAGGCTTTGTTGTTCATTTTATAAAGCACAGGCAGAGTAGATTTAGAATGATTCTCAAGGATTCCACTATTTCAAATGGTCAATGAAAATTGGCTTTAACTCAAAGTCACCATCTACCTTAGTCCCTAATAAGAGAGTCAGCCTGTCTTTTGGAGCTTTGAAGGCAGGCATTGATGTGTTTTCTCTAACCATGTAGTCCTAAATGGCATCTTCTTTCAGTAATAAGGCTATTTTGTCTACATGGAAAATCTCTTGTTTAGTGTAACCACTTTCTTCAATTATCTTACCTAGATCTTCTGGATAACTTGAATAACTTCCATATCAGCACTTGCTGCTTCACCTTGCACTTTTATGTTATGGAGATGGTTTCTTTTTTTAAACCTCATGAACCAACGTCTGTTAGCTTCCATTTTTTTATTCTCCAGCTTCTTCACTGCTCTCAGCTTTGTAGAATTGAAGAGAGTTAGTGCCTTGCTCTGAATTAAGCTTTGGCCTAAGGAAATTTGTGGCTAGTTTAATCTATCCAGACCACTAACGTTTTTTCCATCTCAGCAGTAAGGCTGTTTTGCTTTCTTATCATTCATGTGTTCACTAGAGTAATAGTTTTAGTTTCCTTCAAGAACTTCCCTTTGCATTCACAACTTGTCTAACTTTTGCTTCAGAGGGCTACTTTTTGGCCTACTTTGGCTTTTGACACACCTTCTTTACTAACCTTAATTATTTCTAGCTTTGGATTTAAAGTGAGAGATGTGTGACTTTCCATTCACCTGAACATTTGGAGGCCATTGTAGGGTTTTTAATTGATCTTACTTCAATATTTTTGTGTCTAGGAAAAGGAAAGCTTGAACAGAGTGAGCGCAAGATGGGTGAATGGATGCTTGGTAGAGTAGTCAGAACACACACATTTATTGATTAAGCTCATTGTCTTATATGGAGCAGTCTGTGGTGCCCCAAAACAATTACAATAGAACATCAAATATCACTAATTACAAATCACCATAAAAAATATCATAATAATGAAAAAACTTTGAAATATTGATACAATTACCAAAATGTGACAAAGTCTTGAAGTAAGTACATGCTATTGAGGAAATGACACTGCTAGTTTTGCTTGATGCAAGGTTGCCACAAACCTTCAATTTGTAAAAAAAAAATGCAATATTTGTGAAGTGCAATAAAGTGATGTGCAATAAAATTAGATATTCCTGTATCAATATAGGCATACAAGGAAGCAACAGGGCTTCCTTATCACTTGTACTAAGTTGGGTAGTCTCAGTTTAACCTTATCTGCTGCTTGCATGTTGTGTACTGAACTTTAGTATAACTAAAAATAAAGTAGCATCCTGTTTCCCACTTAGTTTGTATTCTCAGGTGGAAATCTTCCTTGAGAAATCTGGCCTCACAGTCTGTCATAATAAAATCCTGCAGGGGAGCCAATATCAATTAATTAGAATTAGTACAGAGGAAAAATCTATTTTCCACACTTGTGACTATCCTGCCTGAAAGTATATATGCTCATTACTTTTATGTTGGGCTTATTGGGTATGTATTTATATCATCCAACTGTGGCTTTCGAATAGGGCTACTTTGAAGCTGTTGGGGTCACCAGAGAACACCATTAAATAACTGGGTGAAAAAACTCAGTAGGAAAATTCAAACAGTATGGAAAATGTCATGAATCATAGAAGAAAAATTCAAAGTGAAACATACTTTGAATTTATTGGAAATTTTTTGAAACGTCCTTGGATGTATGCATGAGAATATCTTTAGAATGGATTAATGATCACTTCTTCACCAGTAGCAGGGACAGTTGAATCAAGCATGGACTCTTCTTAGAAACCAAAGAGGCTTGATTTCATTTTCTTGTCTGGAAAAACAAATAAATCAGCAAAGATGTAAGAAATACTGAGAAACTAATCACTCACTTTTGGATGAGATAACTATGATTTTCACAGAATTTGGGAAACACATCAGATATAATTTTTAATTAAAATATTCTTGAACTTCTAGCATTCTTAGTATTTAGCTACTAAGTGTTTTGCGATATTATGTCAGTGTTACCGAAGGTAGATAGATGCTTCTTCTCTTTTGGCTCTGGTCTGTAAATGGCTTATACATAGTTTAATCGGTTGCTTAAACTGTTGTCCATGGATTAACTGCAGCAGGATAATCACCAAGAGTACTTATTAAAAAATGAAAAATTATCGCAGAAACAAAGAAGAGAGTTCCATATGTTCTCACTCATAAGTGGACCTTGAACAATTATAATGCTATAAGAAAGCAATTGGCAGTAGTAGGAAACTGTCAGGGGAGGGGAGGGTGGGATTGGCAGTTGAAGGAAACTGCTAGGGGAGGGAGGGGCATACCTCATCAACAAGGGTACCTGCATGATCAATGTTTATATACCTAACCCTGAAATGTACCCCACATCTTTCTAATAAAAGTTTCTTAAAAATGCAAATACCTACTTAACACTCCTGACCTGTATAAAAATCTCAAGGTAAGGTGTAATGCATGAACAACTAAAAATGTTTACAAGCATGATTGAAAATTCTGTAACTTAGTAATGTTGAAAACTGTTTAGACCTGTGCCTAAATTTCAGCCCAGTTTTGTTGTACCATATATTCTAGATAAATCATTGGAATGCCAGTTAACTTATTAAGCTTGAACTAAAGCTCTATATGTCATAACTAATTTGAATCTGAGGAAAATCAGTATGAATGTTTTCTTTCTCCACTGTATTCCTGTTAATTCTAGTTTCCCTGGATTCAATTTGTGAAGGTGTTCAAAAGAAAGAGGAGTAAAACAGTTATTAAAAATGAAGAAGGTTAAGAAATGGCAGATTTTTATTTTTCTTTCTCTGCCTAAGGTAAGTCACACATTATTCAAAAATCTAAGTTTTTTCCTTAATGTAAAATGTCTCTTGTACAGCATGCTTGTTTTAAAATCAAATAAAGCCTCAAGCATGCAGGCAGGGAATGTATAGCACAGCCTACAGGAAGATGACTATTTAAGAAATTTAAACATCTCACATGTAGACATCCATCAATAACACTGTAGTGATATCAATGCTCACTGCAATGCTGTTATAAATATGTTGTAATGAACACCACTCCAGGTCTTAAAGCTCTTGTATGACTCTGTCTTGACATAATAAAATAGTATTTTACAACATCTGGTCCCAATGCATTTTGATTCTGGTGATGCATTTCTGAGTATGACTGTCAAAGAAACAAATAAGCTCATAGAAGGTGACTTTATGACGGTATATATAAAGGAAATTGAAGTAGGGAGAAGTGGCAATTTTTTGGATAATTCACGCAAGTGAGGGAAATATATAGCTTGGATTCTGAATTATTTATTCAGGCTTTCTGTGTTGATCCAATCAATCATGGTCATTATTTAATTTTACTTCTCCTGTGTAGCTGTAGGATGTCATGTGTTCCTTTTAGAGTGATCCTAGTAGATTCACAGTCAGTGGTCTGAATGGGTCTTCCCAGTCTTCTTGCTTGTATACCATGATAATTATGGTAGTAGTAAACATTTATCGAACATTTATGTGCCAATCACAGCTCTGATTACTTTACTACTCAATCATCTTTTATAACAGTTCTATGAGTTAGATACTAACACTTCCATTTTATAGATAAAGGAACCAAGACTTAGCTTAAAAATTTGCACAGCTACCAAGTAGCAGATCCAGAACTCAAAATCTTTTGTCTAATTCCAAAGCCCTGCTTTTATTTGGTATGCTATGCTGATAGCTGTGAAAATGAGATTTGAGTCAAAGATAACCCAAGTGTTGTTTTTAGTTCTCAATCTCTGGCTTAATTGATAGCAAGCAGAATAAAGGAGGGAATGATTAGGATAAAACACAACAGCACCGAGTGTGGGATCTGGCTTCCTGAAAGGTCTCAGAGAAGTCATATGGCAACCTGGTAGGATATAAGGGATGAAGATTGCTCAGTGAAAAATAGGAGGTGAAAAAGACTTGGGCACACTCATTTCCTCTCCTTTTTCTCTTGACTACAACACCCCAAGATGTGATTCTTCTTGACAGTCCTGGATAAGTTGTATGTGACAAGGAAACATATCTGTTGAGTGTCCTCTTGGTCTTGTGCCAGCTTGTTGTAACTTGGAAACACATAATTTCACATCACTTTCCTCTTACACCTCCCAAATAAAACATCAGCAGTACACCTTCATGGAGTGTTTAATAAGGTGTCTCAGATAATGCTTCTTAGAGGTCTGGGGCTAAAACAGTAAGCATTACATTCATAGGCCTTTTGTGTGCCAGACTCCATTCTAAATACATGCAAAATAAAATGTATTTAATCTTAGCAAAAACTCAATGAGATACCATTATTACTGTCATCTGTATTTTACAGATAAGGAAATTAAACTACAGAAATATTAAATTCTTCTGTGGGACTCAGCATAAAAAGAGTGTTCTGTACATTTTTTGTGTGCAAGAATGAATGAATGAACACAAACTTGCTCAATAGAATGAAAGATAGTAGAAAATAGATGGAAAAAGTAGAATAAAAATAGAATAAAAAATTTCTATTTACAAAATTCTCTGAATGCTATCACTTACATTATTCTATTTTCTGAAAAAAAAAATTACCCAGCAATCTAACAGAATACATTACATAGAGTAGATACTCAACATTTGTTTCTTAAAATAACACATGCAGCATTTTCTAAGTCTAGTTTGTGTGGGAAGTGGGCGATAGATACAAAATTGATGAATGCACAGATATACAAAGGATTGACAAAGATGGATCAAGGAGATCAGGTTATGAAGGAAGATAATGGTCAGGAAACTAACTAGGAAGATATCGTGCCACATCTTTGCTTTGTTGATCTGAAATGGAACTTAGTTGCTAAAATTCAAAATTTTTTAGAATCGTAAGACCAACAATAAATAAATGATAAACAAAAAATACTGCCATGAAAATCAATGTGGTGTTCAGAAAAATAAATAACCAAGTTATGAAGCATATTTTTTTGTGCTCTATAAATTTTTCTTGGCATGAGTTGATCCTTCCCTTAATGCTCTTTGTTTCCTGTTTAATATAACTGCTGACGGTGTACTGGCCCTGTTTCAAGTATTGATGAGAGCTCCCAGGAACTTGATAACACTTAAAGTTTCAGTAAGGACAGAAAACAAATGACTGGAGAATAAAAATAATACAATAGTGTCAAACATTAATCCAAAATTTCAGTCTTCTGATGTTTGGTGTCTCATAGTTCCTTATATATTTCTGCATTTTTTTCATTTTTCAAATAATTGCATATTTTTAAAAGAAGTGAACTTGTTTTTAAATGAATTGATTTTGTGTAAAAGAATGAGATACCAAAATTTGGAGTAAAATTTCTCATAATCCCAGTTTATTTTTTACCACATTGTAAATTATTTCCTGAAAAGTAATTACAGCCTTAGAGCCAAGTTTTAAAGCATGTTATTTTTCATTGCATTGCAATCAGATATCTAACTGACAAATCATTTCTACACCTATGAGTAAAGGAAGTTGTAGATGTGGTCATTTTACCTTTGCGAAATGTTCATAAACATAGGTGCCAATTGAATCCTATAGCAGTAGAACTACAATAAGAATCTTGATGGGGGGGGTGGTCATCTATGTCTTTGGTTAACAAAGCCAACCTCATTCCCCACTTCCCTTTTTGGTCTCTGAGAAATATCTTCCCTACTGATGGTGTTGTTAGCAATTGTAGCTCCAGCAACTGACTCCAGTCATCTGGCCACAGGAACCAACATCAAGGGACTTATCTAAGCAATTATATTGCCACTTTGCTCTGGTGAGTGACTTGGGAACTGCCATATATCCAAAGCCAAAAGCAATCATAGTCCTCACTGGCATTTTTTTGCTGTAGCTAGCAAGAAAAGAAAAAAAAAACCCAACATTCTTGTAACCATTTACCTATTCCCGGAGTTAAAAATCTGTTATACAAAAAATTTTCATTTCTCATTTACTCAAGCAACTTATCTTAGTTTTATTTTTCTGGATGTTTGTCTATTTTATTCAAGAGTTGAATGTATTGGCATAGGGGGTTCGGAATATTTCCTTATGATTTTCTCATGTCTGCAGTATCTGCACTTAGACCCCTCCTTTTCAATTATAATATTGTCTGACCGTGCCTCCCTCTTTTATTTTTCCTCTTGATAAATTTTGCCACAGAGAGTTATAAATTTTATTAGTCTTTGTAAAGAACCAAATTTTGGCTTTGTTGAGATTGTTATATAATTGCTTTATATGCCATTCATTACTACTACTGGCTTTGGGTTTATCCAATATTTTATTTTGTGACATTTGGACTGGATGGTTAACACATTCATATTCAGACCTTTTTACTTTCTGCAATACTTAAAGCTAAAGATTTCTTTCTAAGCACAGCTTTAGCTGCATGACACCAGTTTTTATAAACCATTACAATTCAGTGACACTTTTTAATTTCCATTCTGATTTCTTGTTTGGTCAGTAAATTATTTAGAAACATGCTTCTTAATTTCCAGACATAGGTAGCTTTCAAAATTTCCTTTTTATTGCTGAATATATGATAATTAGTATAATTTACACTTAATTTTTTAAAATGTGTAGATATTTACTTTATTGTGTCATTGAGGTCAAATGTGTGTGTTTTAATGATTTAACTGTGTTTTAAAAGATTATGTATATGATAGTTTTGAGTTCAGTGTCCTGTATATACATATTCACTAAATAAGTATTTTAATAGAGTTGTTCAAATGTTCTATATCCTGCTTTATTTTTCCTTTCTGTCTTTTTTTGTTCCTTTGGGCTTGCTTGAACTATCAGTTATGAATAGACATATAAAAAATTTGATGGTGAATTTATCTAATTTATTTTTTAACTTTTTATTTTAAAATAATAGATTCACAGGAAGTTGAAAAAATAGTACAGAGAGATGATTCTGCCTAAGCTTCACCTAGTTTTCCCTCGTGGTTATATTTTACATAATTATAGTACAGGATCTAAACTAGGAAATTGACATTGGTGCAATGTGTGTGTGTAGACCCATGTCACTTAATCACCTGTGTGTATTCCTTCAACAGTGATTCTGCAGATCATATTAATAACCACTAAGCGCTCCTGCTCCCTTTTATAGTTACACTCATCTCCTCTTTGCTGCCATCTGTAACCTCTGGCAATCAATAAGCTATCTTCCATCTCTGTCATTTTGAGATTGTTATATAACTTGAATCTTAAAGTACGCAGCCTTTTGAGATTGGCTTTTAACCTCAGCATAATGCTTTTGAGGCTAATCCAGGTTGACTGCTTTAATAGTTTGCCTTTTATTGCTGAGCAGTGGTGTAATTATGTATGTACCATATTTGGTTTAACTGTTCACCTATTGAGGCGCATACACCCAGTTTCTGGCTATTACAGATAAAGCTGCTATGAATATTTGCATACAGGTTTTATGTGGACATACATTTTATTTTTCTGGATAAATTATTATCATTTTTGGGGTAAATAGCTAAAATAATGATTACTAGGTAGTCTGGTAAGTATATGCTTAGCTTTTAAAGAAACTGGCAAACTTTTCCAGAATGGCTATGTTATTTTGCATTCTGCTAGCAAGATATGAGAAGTATACTTTCTCTGCATCCTCACCAGTGTTTGGTATTGACATTTTGTTTTTCTTTTAGTTGTTCTAATATAGTTCTATTCTATAGAATAAACCAAGATATCTCATTATGGTCTCTATGTACATTTCTCTAACGAATAGTGATGTTGAACATCATTTTATGTGTTTATTTGCCATCTGTATATTCTCTTCGGTGAAATGCATCTTCATATCCTTTGCCCATATTCTAACTGGATTGTTTGAATTTTACTGTTGAGTTTTGAGGCTTTGTTTCATTTCTTCTAACCAGGGCTGGGGTTGGCCCAAACGTAATTGCATAAGAATTCCCACAAGGGAGTGCCCTCCAAACCATCTAGAAATAAAGCCAGCTGGGATTCCAAAGAAAGAAGTTGAATGTCAGGGTGATCAGTTCAAAGCATTTATTAGGGGAATTTACAGCAGTCCTAATGACGGACAGCAAGATAAAAGAGGTGTTCTACTCAGGTATGTCTGCAGTGAGAGGGTCGAGGTATGAAATTTACATGAGCATTTAAGGCATTTGGCTCAGGGCTGGAGTCAATTTCTTTCAGTGTTTTGGGTAACAACCTGGATAGCTTTATCAGTGCCTGGGATGTTCAAGGCCCTGGTTTGTGTTCATACCTGCTGGGAAAAACCTGCAGCTGACTAGTCACAGAGTTGTCAATACACTCTGTAATCTTTGGTTTAGGACAAAGAAAGAAAGTGTGGTAGGGGGAATGTGGGAAATCCTACAATCCACCCCACCTGACTGACTCTTATATCTCACATGCCCTTCTCTTCCATGATGTTCTCTGAACCAGCAGGGAAGGGTGGAATTTCTTGTAAGGTTCTTTTTCCTGACTTTATTCAGCATTATAAACAAAACCCACAGCAACAGTAAAACAGGTGCATATGATAAATCCTAAAATCCAATATATTCCCAAAAGGTAGAGTTTTCCACCAAGAACCCCATTTCAAAAACTATTCTTTTACTATAGACCACCAAAAATCATCCTCCACGTGGTCAATCAGTTGTATTTGCTTTTGTAAGTGGAGGGCTTGCTTCATTTCAGCTTCTTTAATTGGGACGTAAAGAGAACACTCGTTTTTAAAATGGATTAAGTTCCCTCTTGGGTAGATTTCGGCATGTCTAGAGCCATTCTGTTCTGTAGGGCACTTTCTTCATTGTGGCTGTTTCAATGTTCAAGGCCTGCAAACCATACTTGGTGTCATTAAGAGCTGTGGAGACATCTTTGAAGGGCCTCCACCTTCTGCATCATATCAACAGAGCCTCCTGGGGTCACAAAAACAGTCAATAAGCAATTCCATCAAGGAAAAAATGGACCTACTCCACAGACCTCTCCAGAGGTCTCCAGATGAGATTGTTGAGAGGTACAGAGATCATGTCAGAGACTCAGGAATGCACCCACCTGAAGCTGAGAGTGTATATCCAAGCCACCCCAGGGAAAACCAGGGTCACACCACAGTACCACAGAGCCACCGGGTGCCACCAGGTACTCCAGTATATTTCTGGCCTATAATACCAGTCTGTGGCAAATAAATCTCTGTTTCTAAGTATAATGATGTCTCGACATTGGGAAGAACCCTGGTGTTGTTTAGAATGATTATGTACCTTCCAACAGATCTTCATAACCTGGGAGAGCATCCCTTGTTGTAGGGTGAGCCTAAAAATGCTTCCTACATTTGCCAGTATGAACCACATTGCTGAAATGTAACGCTCTTCAGGGCAGTTCTGGTTTTGGTGGTTGCCTCTCTGTGGGATGTTTTTAGGATAAAACTTACATTGTGTACAGGGTTGCTGGATGTCATATCCCTTTCACATTTATATGTGTGATATCAGAGGTATCCGGGTACCCATTTCCATAGGTTGTTCAGCCATCCAGGTTTGCACAGAAACCCATTCTTTTCTCAGTATGGCTTAGTTTGTCATGGAGTTCTTTCTTGGCTACTCAGGGGCATTGGATAATTCACCCAGCATTTAGACTGGCCTTGAATATGGGCTATGTGATGGACCCAGGCTAGGATGATATTCTTAGAGGATATTCAACCTCTGGTGAGGATCATGTAACAGTGAAGGAGAAGGCAGCTTAAGATAACAGCAAAAAGACAAAAATTTACTAGGAAAACAAGGGGGATATCTTGCCTCTTCTGTGTAATGAAACTGATACTAGACGCCCCTTTCAATTGTCTCCACAGCCTTGGGAATCTTCCCAAGAGGGATTTATTAGATCTTCTGTCCTAGTATTGGAAAAGTCATAGACTTCACAGTTACATGGCTGGGTGAAATCCCCCATACTGGTGCCATTTCACTGCCTATCAGTATAGGGGCACTGCCTGCCCACTGCCAATGTATCTCTCAAACTCTTCATGGAAAAGAAAGGTGAGGGTCATGTCCAGGGAAGTGGTGGCCTTCTGCCTCAGGGAGAGAAGGATACCAATCCAGTCCAGTGGCATTTTCTCTCCCAGATCCCATCTCAGGGTTCCCTGCCCAGGTGTTATGGGCAGGGGGAGTGCAAAATGAGGGCATTCTGTATGGATTTTCTGGCTTTAGGCAGTGCTTGATTTTTTTCCGTATTTGTGTGGCTTGCACCCTTCTCTTTATGTCTGCCAGACTTTCATAAGGTAACTTTCCTCCCATAAGGGGGGCCTCATTTGAGGCACGTTCACCTTCAATTAAGACCATAACCCAATTTCTCAATGAGGGGAATCCTGTTAAAAGCTTAATTCATTTCTTAAAAGGTCATTTTTCCTCTCTATCAGTCCTACTATCTGCAAGTTGCGGGGTAGATGAAATTGTCATGGTATGCCTTTCTCTTCTGCCCAATCTCAGGTTAGGGAGTCTGTGAAATATGTTCCTTGATCTCTGGTGATTTTTCTTGGGTACCATACATAAGTTGCAAGCTTTGTATACATTGCATAGTTGAGGTCTGATTTGCTTTTTGACAAGGGTAAACCTGCATGAGACCACTCACAGTGTCTGTGAGTGTGAGTGCATTTTTATATGCCTTACTCTTAGGGACTAGGCCAATATAATCTAGTTGCCTTGTGTCAATGTCTCTGTCTTCTTTTTATGTTTCTCATGGCCCCCAATACTTGCTGATGAGGGTTCTGGCAACAGACAGGGACATTTTGTATTGTCTTTTCTATTTCTTGTTTGGCCACTGGTAAGCCAGCTTATTGGGACAGTTTCCAAGTAGTATGCAGGAACTTATGACCTCCCCTCTGTTGATTCCAATGGGCTATATTTGCTTCTTTAGAAGTGACCACTCACCAGGGTTGGGCCAGAGTATCAGCTGCCATATTTCTACTAGGGGATGATTATTGGTGCTGAGTGAAACACTGTGACCTCAGCTCCTGGTTGCTGTAATTGGTCTTAAATCTCTGCCTATAGTTCTGCCCCAATAGCCTTCCATTTATGACCCATCGATTCCTTTCCCACTGAGTTATTCACAGTGCCAACCCTTTCATGACTGCCCAGGAGTCAGCACACAGAGTTACTGGCTGTGGCTCCTTCATAATCACTAACTAGATAACTCATAGCACTATTCGTTAGCTGCTACGCTCTGTTCCATATTCTACCTCTATGGCATTGGTGGCTGGTTGAAAAGCCATGGCAGTTCATCTGGGTGGTTGACTCACATTGGAGCTATCTTTGTACCAACGATCTTTGGGTGGGTTCCCATTTCCTTCCTTTATTTCATGAGGTTTCTCTGTTGGTGGTATTGGAACTGATTTTAAGCCTACAGTATATTTACAGGTCCCACTAGGGCTGGCAGTTCTAAAGACAAAGTGCAGGATATAAAGTGCCTTTCTGCTGTAGATAGACATGCCATCTAACCAGAGTACTGTTTTGAGCTATAACTGATGTGAGTCTATCAAATAGGCCATCAGCCCAACCCTTAATAGGGTAAGCTGTTTTTACTTTCACTGGAATATCTCCAGTTAGAGCTTCTATGTGCAAGAGGATCTGGTAAACTGAAAGGAACTGTTTTTCCAACAGATTATAGCATTCTCGGTACTCCTGAACAGTTTTAAGCAGAAGCCAGTGGGAATTTCATGGTTTACTCTCCCTTTGCCAGATGACCCAACCTATTCTTTCCTCAGTCACAGAAACATCTAATTCAAATAGTTTGATTTAAATGTCTAATTTGCAAGGCTTTTGTTTTCATCATGAAAGTTTTTGCCTGAGCAAATATTTATTTTTTAATGCCTCCATCTCAATGTTCCCCTGTCTTTATCTGGCATTATAATGGACTGAGACATTGGGCCAAGGGAATGAAGTTTCTTCAATATCCTGGCAGATCTACAAAGGGTTGTAATTTTTTAACTGTTTGGGGCTGTGGGTATGCCTGTATCTTGTCAATCACTGCTGCTGGCAAAATCCAAGTCTTACTTGACCAGACCATACCCAGGAACTTTAAGGGAACTCTGAGTGCTTGATTGAGGACTGATCCTCTGGATTTCAGGTGCTTTGGAACCTTTTGAGTGCCCTTCTGCAAAAGATTCAAATCTATAAAAGTTAGCAAAATATCATCCACATAATGTTCCTGGTGAATGTTGGACATATCACCCAAAATAGTCAGGTATCTGACTACCAAACCATGGCAGATAATGTGGTAATATAAGTACACCTCGGGGAGCTCCTGAAGAACTCATTGTTGGCCCCCCAGTGAAGGCAAACACGTCCTGGGATTTTTGGATCTAAGTGTATACTAAAGAAAGCATTTACTAAATCCAGGACAGTATGCCACATACCTAAACAAGTAGTTTGCCTTTCTAGCATCTGAGCCACATTTGTAACAGAGGCATGCATGGCTGAAGTCACTCTGTTCAGTTCCTGGTAATCGATTGTCATTCTCCAGGTATCATCAAGTTTTCAAATCATTGACTGTGCTAGATGCAGTCTACACCCTCTCTGGTTCCCGAATAGTAGCTGGTATCTCTTTGTGTCCTCCTGGGAGATGATATTGTTTGTTATACATCACCTGTCTTGGGTGGTGTAACACCATCAATTCCCATGCTAGCTTCTCTCCTTGGAACATGGCCCTTAATATCCTTACTCTGGTCTTTTGAAGGGCAGCTCCCAGGAGAATATCCATCCTCAGAATATTCTCTGAGATTGGAGAGCTACACACATACTCTGTGGTGAGTAGAATATGCCCGTTTTGCGACAATAGATGTGCTCATCTAACAGGAATGGACGTACCTCTAGATCTATTGCTATAAGTTAGAAGGAGTACATTTAGCTTCTGAATCCGCCAGAGTCAAAAAACGTGTTTGTTTCAAGGGGACCAGTGAATTATTATTTCCATGGGGGGCCTCTGGCCCCCCTAAATGGCCCTACGTTGAGGAGAATTTGGTTTTCTCTTCACAATAGGGACTTCAGTGCTCCCCATTCCTTCTCCCTGGGTTCTTTTTCCAGAGGCAGTGCTGAAGGTTTAAAATGAACCATAGCTGTATACTGCTGCTTTGGCTTTAGGCCTTTCCAAAACTTAAGGAGAACCACAGTGCATTGTTTATTTTCTTTATCTACATGCCTGCCTTCAGAAGCTCTTGCCACATTTGACAGCTTGACACTCATTTTGCTGTAACTCTTTTTCTTTTTGCTTTTCAGGTTCCCTCATTTTTGCCCAACACACCTTAGCTGAACTAGTCAGTTTCTACTTCCTGTATTTCAGCCAAGGTCTGGCCCATGGTATATGAAGAAGCCCCCTGCCAAAGGATCTAAGATAGGAAGCAGGGTTTCCTTCTGTCCAGACAGAACTGACTTTAGGAAATTATTGCATATTGACTGTGAAAGTGGCATTGTTAAGACCCTGGAAAGCAGATGAATGTATAGATGACCACCCTCATTGCCAATTTGTGCAACAAAGCTTGTGCTTCTTCAGTTATCTTCCAAGATTCAGGATTCCCCAGCCATATTCCCCCTCAGATGGCCAGGTTTTCCTAGAGACTGAAATGATCCAGTCTACCAAGGAGTGATTTCCAGGAATAACAGCACTGGATTCATGTAGGTACTGCCTGAAAGAAGGGATATGCTGTAACGTTGATAATCTTTCCTGCCTCATTTTCAGACAGAACCACCCACCAGCACCACTATCCCATAATCTTACCAGCAATACCAGCCAAGTGGCTAAGAACTCTTTGGGTGCTGCTGAAAGCGGCTAGCCTAATCAATGAGCTTTGCTGGAGTATTCACAAAGGAATACATTTGAATGGCAGGTGATGGGGACCTCACATGCCAGCCTGGCATTCTGTTTTAATTCACTTTGTATGAAGGGGTGAGCTCTCAGATGTTCCCTTCATTCTTCTGCTCCAGATCTAACATTTCTTTTTTTTTCTTTCTTTTTTTTAATTTTTAATTTTAAAATTGTGTAGTACAATTCAGGGTTAGGTATACAAATATTCGTTGTGCAGGTACCCTTGTTGATGAGGTGTACCCCCACTTCCCCATGCAAATTTCGACTACTGTCAACCCCACCTCCCTCCCCACTCCACAGTTTCCTGCTATTGTCAATCCTTTTCTTATAGTATTATGGTAGTTATTCAAGGTCCACTTATGAGTGAGAACATGTGATACTCAGCTCTTTGTTTCTGTGAGAGATCACTCAGTATTATAGGTTCTAATTCCATCCAGGTTGCTGCAAAGTTCATGATTTTATTCTTCTTTATGGCTATGTAGTATTCCATTGTGTATATGTACTACATTTTTTCTTTTTTTTTCTTTTCTTTTTTTCAAAATCAATATTTTTTATTATGGTTTTGTGGGGTACAGTTAATGGTTAGGTGTACAATTACGTTTCATTCAGGGACCCTGTTGATAAGAGGTGTTTCCCCATCCCCAGACAGATATTTGCTACTGTTAATCCCATCTCCCCCCCCATAGTTTCCAGTACCATCAGTCATTTTCTTATAGTATTACATTGGATGTTCAAGGTCCATTATATGAGTGAGAACATGTGATACTGATCTTTGTTTCTGTGAGAGATAACTCAGTATTGTAGACTCAATTTCCATCCATGTTGCTGCGAAATTCATGATTTTGTTCTTTTTTATGGCTGCGTAGTATTCCATCGTGTAGATGTACCACTTTTTAAAATCCAGTCCTCTTTTGATGGGCAGCATGGTTGTTTCCAAGTTCTTGCTATTGTGAATAATGCTGCAATAAACATATGTGTGCAGGTATCTTTTTTATAGGGTGATTTGAGTTCTTAAGGGTATATTCCAGTAGGGGAATTGTGGGGTCATATGGGAGGTTGATATTTAGAGCTTTTAGGAATCGCCATACTGCTTTCCACAGAGGTTGCACTAGTTTACACTCCCACCAACAGTGTAGAAGTGTTCCCTTTTCGCCACACCCTCTCCAGCAACTGTTATTTTTTGAGTTGTTGATAATTGCCATTCTGACTGGAGTTAGGTGGTATCTCAGTGTGGTTTTGATTTGCATCTCCCTGATGATTAGTGAGGTTGAACATTTCTTCATGTGTTTGTTGGCTGCTCGGATGTCCTCTTTGGTGAAGTGTCTGTTCATATCTTTTGCCCATTTGATAATGGGGTTGTTTGTTTTTTTCTTTTCAGCACATTTAGTTCCTTGTAGATCCAGGATGTTAAGCCTTTGTCAGACCTGGTGTTGGCGAATATTTTTTCCCAGTCTGTAGGCTGTCTCCCTGCTCTCTTGATGGTTTCTTTGGCCTTGCAGAGTGATCAAATTTTAATTCAGCCACTTTCTGGTTGTGTGAGTTAGATAATTTACTTCACCTCTCTGTACTATTTCCTCATTTATAAAGAGTAACAGTAGTAGTATATACTTCAGAGAATTGTAATAAAGATTACATGTTTAAGGTGCTTAGAATGAAGCAACACTATATTGGTATTTGAGAAACAAAGTAAAATTAATAAAAATGAACAGTATGTATTGTTGTTGTTAGGCAAATAATTCATTATAAAAAATATCTTAGGTTAATATCACAATGACATTTTAAAAACTGTATTGTAGCAAAGAACAAACTAATAAACAAAGTCTAAAACAGTGTACATTTTTTTCCCCAAGAATCTCAACTATGAAAAAAACGAGATAAGTGGTAACTCTAGGGTCTGGTGGCCATGAGAGGACTCTGGCTTCAATGCAAACAACAAAAGACCTAGATCAGAAACAGAGTGGCAATTCCTGAGAAAGGAAAATATTTGGAGGCTAAGACTATTTACTCTGGAAAATAAGTTGATATAATTTACAACTGAGTTACCCTGTTTCTCTGGAAGGTCAGTTGTGCGATTAAAATCTGAGGTTTTTGAAAACAGTTGTTAAATTTGACTTAAATATTGAAGGGAATAATAGTAGTAATCAATTTTGTTCAAATAGACTGTAGGCCTCAAATTTACTGTTTTGCAATTATTTTCTAGCAAAATGACTGAACATAATATTTAGGAGTAGGCAGTAAAGAGCAACTGATGAAACTGCCATCCATGTGGCTGTTTTACCAAGAAGTGATACTGAGTGAGAACTCTGATTTGGAAATGCCAAGATTCTTTTTTTTTTTTTTTTGAGTTGACTCACTCCGTTGCCCAGACTGGAGT
>NW_007253980.1:223345-286964 GCF_000164805.1 Carlito syrichta
ATCCACTCACCTCAGCCTCCCAAAGGCGCAGGATTACAGGCTGAGCCACCGAGCCCAGGTAATGCCAAGATTCTAAGTTTCAGTTCTTTGCTGCGGAATTTCACTTTTCTGTATTTCAGTTACAATAACAATAATAGAGTTTACATAACAAAGTTGTTATGAGAACTAAAATGTTAAAGAGAACACAGAAAAAGGAATTAGAAATTGTCAATATATCGTAATTACTTCTACCATAAAATTATTGCTACTCAGTATTATGATCAAATTCTAAATCTATGCCTCAAGATTATTTTTGTTTGTTTTTAGTTCAAGTTCATTACGTATGCACAGATTTTAAAAATTGACCACTTTCATATGGATGGAAATATACAAATATATTTAAAAATCTGTATGTGGATAAATTAAACTGATTTCAAGGTAGTAGTTTCCTTTGAGATTGAGCAAGATTTAGGAGGTAAAGGAACATCAAATATGACTGTAAAGTGTTATATTTTAACATATTTTTTAAAGTCTGAAAATACTACATCTAAGAACTTATTAAATATAGTCATCTTTTTAAGAAGTCTTTAAAAATCTTTTTCAGAATTTATTTTTTGGCAATTGCTGTACATTTTGCCATTATTATTTATATCATATTTGTAGTTTATAAATATTATTTGATTTCTATTCAGCATTAATGGGAGCATTTTTCTTTTAAGTGATGAAGAGAAAAATAAGAGAAAAGTTAGGATGTCCTTTTCAATAATATTTTTGTGCAAAACTGCAAGACACTGCACTTGGTGACACTTTGAACTATAACAGAGTGCTTCGCTACTTTCTTGGATAATAAATGCACATTATGGCAGACAGTCTAGCCAGCAGTTTGTAATCCTGAGGTTGTAATCACAGTCAAAGAATGGCATTGAGACCTGGTTAAGGCTTGATAAGCCAAGGGTGCTGGAGAGAATTCATTTTACAATTTCAAAATTAAATGTGCTAATTTATTTTTTAGAAACTATAGCTTTGACAAATGGGACCAGTTTAGGAGAATACCAATCTGCCTTAGTAAAAACATTTTTCTTTTGTACATTTTCTTTGATAAAAATTATAATAAAGTTTTGGTGAATGAGAAATTATTTTATTACTGTTAGTACTGATGCAACCTGAAACTGCTTTAGTCACTAAAGTTTTGGCCAATGCTTCTTTTAGAAATAGTTGAAAATACATTTTCAGCACAACATCTTTTTAAAATAAATTTGCATATTGTAGTTAAAATAATTTTATTTTAATATATCTTTTTAAAAATCTTATTTTGATTACCCATTTTGTTAGGATAATCTTTATAAGTAACTATTAATTTAGGCAAATAATAATAAAAAGCAATATTTATTGAGTCTATTCAATGTGCTAATAGTTCTCCTAGGTCTTTATGTACCTTAGCACTAATCCTCACAACAATTTTTCTTTTTGTTTTTGCTTTCCTTTCTTTCTTTCTTTCTTTTTGTTTTTTTTCCCAGAGACAGGGAACTTTCTATGTTGCTAATGCTGGTCTTGGACTCCTGACCTCAAGTGGCCCTCTTCCCATGGCCTCCCAAACTGTGGGATTACAAACATGTTATCTGTCCTCAGACATTTCTAATTTAATTTTTTTAACATACATTTCACATGTAAGAAAATGCAAGCTTAGCTAGCAAGTTATTGTTAGTCAAAAATGAATAGAATTAGTGCCATATACATGTGTTTCAAATTCAGTGATTTTTTTAAACCATTTTTTAGCAGCAGATATTTTTTACTTTATAGAAAAACATAGATTAAGGAGCTAACAGATGAGATGTGAAGTTGAAGCTTATGTGCGGTGTGCAATTTATCCTAAATCTTGCACCACTCACATTCTATACAATATTATTTTGTCTTAAGAATCCAATGCATAAAGATTCTTTGCAACTGTGCCAAATATTCTTAGAAATTATTTTACCATGTGTTTTCAACACAACAGTAAAAAAGTAAATGGCTTATACAAATATTGAAATTTTTTAAAGAAACCCAGAAACACACTAAACTTGCCCAAGGTCAAAGAGTTAATATGAGAAAAGATTTCAACTTAGAATATTTGGTTTAAAAATTAATGACATTTCTACAATTATCAGTTAACTTTCTAACATCAAAAAGATATTATATGTGTTTGGAATTTGGTTCTTTGGTATGATGATTGAATTGTTCATCTTCTCTCTGTGCAACTGCTCACTCTTCTCCCTTAAATTCTTAGGTATTAAAAGGTTATTTATGCTTATGTGTGTAATATCTGTAAATATTGCTATTTTCTGACTAACTTTTAAAAAAACCTATAATTCTGATATACAGTAAATGTATAGCTTTCATTAAAATCCAATGCAAGCTTGACAAAAATCTTAACCTCAATACTAATTCCCCAAAGAAAAACAACCAGAAAAGGCATAACTTTGATTAGGAAGAAATTTTAGAATATTGAGACAGAGATTTGTAGCATAGTTCTTATTGCACAGAACATGAATTTCCAGAAGAAACAGTGAATTGCTGTTGTGCTTTTCTTGTTCCAAGCCTTCATCTAAAATACTAGCCTTTTAAAAATTTCCATCCACCTTTCATCCTAGCCACCTTCCGCTACCTTTTCCAAGCCCAGCTGATGCATCATTTCCACTGAGAAACAAACCTGCGGTCCACACACAGAGCAAGAGATGTTTTGTATCTAACAATAATATTATGAAAAATAAAAAGAAGCGCAAACTTTAAAATGCCAGTAAAGGTAAACCATTTTAGTCTCTTTTTTTTTTTTTTTTGAATTGGAGTCTCGTTGCCCAGACTGGAGTGCAGTGGCCACTTTCAGTCACCGCAGCCTCGACCTGCTGGGCTCCGGCGATCCTTCTGCCTCAGCCTTCCGAGTAGCCGGAATTGCAGGCATGCGCTACGATGTCCGACTGATTTTTTTTATTTATGGTAGAGATGAGGTCTCATTGCCTAGGCGGGTCTCGAACCCGTGGCCTCAGGCAATCCCCTCACCTCAGCCTCCCAAAGGCGCGGGATTACAGGCTGAGCCACCAAGCCCGGCTTAGTCTCTTTTTACAGTCACTAAGTATACAACATTTTATCTATTGCAATAAAATATAAAATTACAAAAATTGTCCCATAATCAGAGTGCAGATCACTTTTTAATACTACTTTTAAGTGTGACAATGTACATTAACATTTAACTGGAAATACAGTAATCATGCTAATCATACTTGACATGAAGTTTAGTTGTTCTTAAGTTAGTTTTCTACCATTATTTTATTCACTGCACTGATATATTTAATTGTAAAGTTTTTATTTATGCTAAGATTAAAATTAATTTTAAGATGGTACATTTTATTTTAGAAAAAAGATTGTAATAGGGTAAAACAAAATTAATATGTACACGCAATGTTCATATATCTATTTAATTCATTATGGGTTATTTTGAAAATAAACAGAAAAGAATTTAGAGCATAATTCTATCTTAAATGTAGGAAATTATATTTAGCATTACTATAAAGAATTACATATTTTTCAAAAGTCTCATTATATCTAGATAAAGTATATTTTGAATTGTAGGGAAATAATTATTTAAGGCTTTTAAAAAGTCAACATATAGATGACTTTCTACACTGACTTGTTTGAAACACACTCTAGGTAGACAATTACTTGTATTTTATTTTACTTTATTACCAGTGAATATTCAAATTATATAGAAATTTAAATGAAACAATTACAATATAAACTAGTTTTAGAGTAATGTCAATATTAAGTCGATTTTCTTTCTACTCATTACCAACTTCAATATATCAGCTACTACTGAATCGAATGGTGACTTGGGATATAAAATAGGGTAAACCATGGAACACTATACAAAATAAAAAAAGAATGAAATCATCATGTCCTTTGCAGGAACATATGTGCTGCTAGAGGCCATCCATCATTCTAAATGAATTATCACAGAAACAGAAAATTGAACACCTTATGTTCTCACTTATAAGTGGGAGATAAATGCTGGGTACACATGGCCATAAGGATGGTAACAACAGACACTGGGGACTTCTAAACTGGGGAAGGATGGAAGGATGGGGATACGGGTTGAAAACCACCCACTGGGTACCTTGCTCACCAGCAGGGTGATGGGTTTAACCCTCACCATTACGCAATAGACTCATGTAATAAACCTATGCAAGTACCGCTTGAATCTGAAATAAGAGGAAAGAAAAGCATTGATATCCGAACAAGTTTGGGTGGGAAGTAGGGGTACAGATAGCTTTCCTTAAGGTCGCAGTAGAATTAGAAACCAGTCTTAAAGAATCTGGGCTTAATATATGTAATCAATAAATACTGTGATGTTTACATGAGTCTTGCTTAAGTACGCCAGCAATTCATAGTGTCTCATGTTTAGAAGCAAACAAATGGACTGAGTTTTAGATGTTGGTGAGAATGCAAGTTGCTTCAAAAAAACAAAAACAAAAACAAAAACTATGACAATTCTTTCAGTTTCTCCAGCAATCATACACAAACAACATTTTCAGACAAGCAAGTTTCCAAACAATTGGATGTTTTTTTAGACTTTCAGTTCTTAATAAAGTGCTCTGATGACAAACAGGGTTGAGGAGGATGGTGCCTTCTGGGCCCCAGTGGACAGCTGTTCCATCTTCATGTTATAGGAGCTGGAGCTTGCTAGAGTCAAAGCAGCTCAATTCTATGATGGTGAGACCATTGGCTTCTAAATACTCTATACACCTCTCAGTTTCTTGGTGCACCCACTCTGACATCCCATAGTTAATCAGTTAATCTACAAAGGTACTGCTACAGATCAGGACCATGACGAATTTCTAAAAGTTCACTTGCCGTACATCCATTGACCAAAAAAACTACATTTTTGTCAAGTGGCAAAAGTTAATGGCAACCCCCCCTCAAAAAAAACCAAAAACAAATACAAGTAGGGTTATGGAAAAACAAAATTGGAACCCTATCCAGGTCTTTTGTTGGTTGAGAACAAAGAGAATATGGAATTCATAGTAGAATTTACAAGCGGTAAAAATATAAAGAACTTGTGAACAATTACAGATTTGAGGAAAGCAGCAAATATGCATAACTTGACTTGCTTTGTCATGCACACATTAGTGTTAATTAACCATTTTTCCCCCAGATTCTCCCCATGATTTTATAAGAGGCTAGAGTATTATTGATCATACACACACAAACACATACACACACACACGCACACACACACAAATACACTAATTTGGTCTTCTTGATTACACAAATTCAAAATGAGATTATGATTGAACTAGAAGATACATTATATCATTCAAAATTGGATACGTGTAATAGAGATATCCAGACAACACATTGAAGAGTGGACTGTGTACTTCTTCCTTGGGGAAGAAATGAATGTGTCTTTATTTGTAAAAGGGATATTTACATCTTTTTAGCCAGAAGTATGATGCTTTATATGAGGGTTACCCCCATAAAAGAACTCTGGAATTTATTTATAAAGCATTTGTGTATTTATTCTTACAGGTTTAAACTTTAGTCACCTTCAAAGTACTCTGTGTGATGCAGTACACCTGTCAAGTTCCTTTTTCCACTGCTCAAAACAGTTTTCTAAACTCACCCGTTCTGATGCCTTTTAGTGCTTCTGCGGTTTTTTGTTTCATTTCTTACACATTAGCAAAACGTTTCACTTTGAGGACATTTTTCATCTTCAGAAACACCGAAAAAGGTCACTTGGTGTGAGATTCAGTGAATAGGGAGGGTGGGACCTGGGGATCACACCATTTTTGGTCAAAAATTGCTAAACACTCAGCAAGGTATGGGCAGGTGCTTTTGTCACTGTGGAAGAATCAGTCACCAGTGTGCCACAACTTGGAACTTTTTTTTCTGCAGATCATGTCATAACCTTCTCAACTTCAAAATAAAATCCTTTGTTGACCGTTTGATCCAGAGGAACAAATTCAGAGCATAATACAAGGGGCCTGCCTTCCAAAAGATGACTCAATTTTTTTGAGGAGAATTTCTCCTTGTAACTGTGGTTTAGAAAAATGAATTAGAATGAAAATCGGTCTGAGATGAACAGTAACAAAGTCTGCTGGAATTTCAATGCTATTCTCATTGCTCCCCCCACCATGCTGTCCCACACAGTATCACAGGGGCTGGAGGACTAGACTAAATTTCCAAGGCCCTTTTACCAGTAAATTTACACTTTAGGACCTACCAACAGGAGGCGGATGTGGAATGTGGAATGTAGCAGATAAGGAGAAATTATTATAGTTCCAGCAGCAGGTGCCCGAAAAATGGGCTTTGGGACATGGTAAAAGTAAGATTTTCATCTTTCTGCAAATTATTTTTGCCTTATAAACAGCTGGAATCATTGGTGGCAGTTTCCAACAGTTACCCTACCTTCCAATTTCCTGACTACTAGCAGGTGTGTCTCTAGTTTATAATCTTCCAGTCCTTTCAGCAATTTGTAAACCTCTAACTCACTATACAAAATTCACTCCTGCTCAATTTGTGAGTGTGTGTGTTTTCTTCTGTTTTCTTGAAGAAAACTCAGTAAGACATAAACTTAGAAAATGGGTAAATTGGGTTCTCAACTTGACAAAACTTGAGGGAAAGTCAGTATTTTGTTTGAAGGCAGCTTGAGCCTTCCTCTCCGGCCCTCACAATTCCTCATACTGATCAAGGTGTGTTTACTGGACGCTAAAAGACTGCAGAAACATTCCCCTTGTCTTTGAAAAGCTTCTGACCTAGTTTCCCAGAACTCTATTTTGCAGAGTACTCATTTTGCAGTGAGTAAACTGACCATACGTTTAAAACACTTGCGTTTTCTAGTGTTTCTAGCCTAGAATAACTACTCAAAGCAACCCCAAGTATTGTTTCTTTTCTCTAACAGAAGCCCAGAAATCTACACCCAGAATCAGCACCTATCCTAAGGGAATTTTTTTGTTGGTAATTCCCTGTTCAGCTAAGAATGGTTCTGCTTTGCTTTTTTTTTTTTTTTTGGTGTGTATTTATCTGGTTCTACTACCTGCCGTAGTTGTCAGAAATCTTTAAAACCTGCTTGTGTTTTGTAATGTAATTGGTATTCTCCCTGCTGCAGGAACAGGGCCTAATAATAATTGAACTGCCTTACAAAGTAGTGAACAATCTATTACCAGAAATGCTAAACAGCAAATTAGATTAAATTATGTAAGATGTTTTATTGAATGGATTACCATCATGATTATGGAAAGTTAATCTACTCTAAATGTAGGATATGTTTTCTATTTTCCAATCTTTGGTTCTATGACAGCTTATAGTGGGATTACATGTTTTATGTTTAAATGTGTGTACATAAATACAATGAAGTAAAATTAATTTTATCTTGACACTGCTATTTTTCTTTTCAAAATTTAGTTATATTATATAAATCTCTTCGGAAAATTAAATATTTGTGGCCCTGGCTACTACATGATTGGAGATTTCAAGACAGCAAATGATTATAGAGACCAGTGATTCTCAAACTTGACCTTGCCTCAGAATCACATGGAGAAATTTTTAGAGTTTCTGATTCAATAGGTTTGGAGTGGGGACTGAGAATGTGCGCATTTAACGTTCTCACCACTAATGTCACTTCTGGGAACCACACTTTGAGGATCACTGGTATAAATAAATGAAACAGGTGCATGATTTTAATTTTTTTATTTTGTGCTTATGTAAGCTTGAAATATGAAGAATATAAATGAGGGCAGAATGGCCCCTATAGCTTACAGTTTGTGCTATAATTTGCTCTTACAAATGACCTGTCAAGTAGGTTATATGATCAGTTATTTAAATATTGATGAGTTTTTTTTTTCTTCCTCGCTGCTGTTCTCAGCTAAGCCAGCTTGGAACTATAAGCAAATCATTTTGTCAGTCAACATGTAATGTACAATATTTTCTTTTTATCTCCTTCACTGTATCTTCCTCCAATAATTTCCTGTAAAACTTGATGCTTATCTCTGATGGGAATAGCAGTAGCTCAGATCATCCATCAAATAGGCACTCTGTGTCAGCAGCTTCTCAAATGATATAGGTTATTCTTATATGGCATAACCATCAGAAATCCACAAAGAAGAAGTCACAATTGTCAGCTTGGGTCATAAACCACAGGAAATCTCAGTGAACCTTCTAATACCTGCCAAGGCTAGTATTAAAGAGGCAGGAAGATGGAAAGATACCAGGGCTACAAATGGCAAGTAAATATGTCTTTCAGTATTGAAATGCATACAATACAGTATTTCATATTATGGACACTATGGCTATGGTTATGTTACCATTTTCTTGATTTCGAGAAAGAGATTATTCACTTGCAGAAAACCACATTTTGGAATTACAAATATTTGTTTAGGTAGAAATAATTTTATTTGGATAAAAGTAATAAAACTGTTGGCTGTTTGATATTCATTGCTGCTGTATATGTTTCTTTCTATAAAATAGCTTTAGTTTTAAATATGTCAAGTCAGTGTAAGTAAGTTTTACTGGTCAAGAAAGATTTATGTACTTACAATTTAATAATTTAAGGAGAAAAAGATGTTTCTCTCACATTTCTTTCCTTTATCTTGAACTTTTACTGTGTTTTTAAAAACAATTCTGTTATCATTCTAGCCAGTTAAATAAAAGTTTAAGAACCTTGAGATTTTTATGTTTGATTCCATGAAGAACTTGTTTTGTCATGTTTTGCCAGTGGGCGGAGAACATTAAAATAAAATTTTAAAAAGTCAAAAGTCTTCCAATGTCAAAAATAGTGACAAAGAAGATATGAGTTATTAAAGTGGAAGAGAGTAAAATAATTAGATTTGAAATGCAATTTTAATATAAAATAGGTCTCTTGTAAGATTTTCTGCATATTATTTAATAACTAAATGCAGATCAAGTCTCTTTGGCTTTTAAACTTTCTCACATATTTTTAATTTCTTTTTCAAATTAATATCATTTCTGAGCATAAATGAATATATTTTCCAGATCTTCAATATTTTATTTTGGTGAAAGTAGTGATTATAGTTTTAATCTCTAATGACTTTTTCATATATTTTATGTACTATTTATGGTATTTTAAAAATTATTTTAAAGATGTCATTTTCAGATTTGAGTATATTTACCAGAGGTTTTCATTTGTGTGGTTTTTATCTTCAGTTTTTACTATGCTTATCAATTAACACATATTCTTCTTTTTCTATTTTTTTTTTTTTTTGGAAATTCCTTTTTTCCCCCAATAATTATTTTATTAGTACAGAAGAATCCCCACTAGTATTTGCATAGTGCAAAAAAGCTGTTATTACCCCCCAAATGTGATATAACAATTATCCTTCATACAGCAGAACAAGATGAAAATCCCTTCATGTTATAACACACTAATTTAGCTAGTTTTTATTACAGGGTTACAATTGACATTAAATACAAATTCATGTGGTACATTTATGAATTATAGGCTTTGGAGGAGTTATGAAAATTCATAGTTTTCTTTTATTTTTGACTCTTTGGAGACCTAGAAAGAGATCCATTGGTAAAAGTAAGGGTTCATCACCATAAAGAATAAAAATCATAGTGATTTTTTTGGAAATTCTGTTCCTCAGGATGTCTAGTCAGTCTTAATTTGTGCCATTTATATTTATACTTCAGAAAGAAGAAATGGGTAATTGTCTGGGTGTCCTGTGCTGTCTGATCAGTAGGATTGTTTCTCAATATATATATTTTTAATCAAGAATGTATCAGGGATAAGCTAAATTATGTGGTAGTAAACTACAACCCTTTTATTTTAGTGGATTGACATGAAGGTCCATTTCTTACTCATACTTAACTTCCTTTATTTATTTTTATTTTCTTGAGTTGGAGTCTCACTCAGTCGCCCAGACTGGAGTGCAGTGGCTGCTGTCTGCCACTGCAGCCTCAACCTGCTGGGCTCCGGCGATCCTTCCCCCTCAGCCTTCAAAGTAGCTGGAACTACAGGCATGCACTACCACGCCCGGCTAAATTTTTTTATTTATTATAGAGATGAGGTTCTGCCAAGTTGCCCAGGCGGGTCTCGAACCCACAGGCTCAGGCAATTCACTCACCTCGACCTCCCAAAGCGCGGGATGACAGACTGAGCCACAGAGCCCAGCCCATCTGTGGTGTGTTTTAAATGACCCTCACTTTAGTACTTTTGAAGGAATAGCGGTCACTATTTGGACTTTTGTGTATAATCATTGCAAAATAAAAGAGAGTGCTAGTGACATTTCTGGCAAGAGTTAATTGCTCCAGTTTGAAAGTGATGCACAATTCACTGTCTGAAACTAGTTACAAGGCCATATTCAACAACAAGAAGACAAGTTGTATTCCTATCAAGTGCCCCTTGAAAATCAGAGATTTAAGTTGGAGATATACAGTAGTCACTAAGACTACCTTAGGTTGAAATTTGGAAGCTCAGCTCTTTGCATAATAAGATAAGGTGTGTTGATTGTCAGACTTCAATTTATGATGCCTTAGTTGAGAGGTTTGAATTTTCCGCATGCCAAAATAAAAGATATTTTTCTCGAGGAGGCAAAGGGCAAACTAGATTTTCTTCTTTCTCTACATTCTTTAATCAATTTTGTTAAAGAAAAATGTCTTGTTATTTTCCTTTATGTAAATGCTAAATGCCTCAATTCTATATAATGAATGAATACAAGAATAAATCGAATGTGACCTCTCTTGTTAACTGTAACGTTTACTCTCGCACAATTTTATACTTGTTGAATCAGAGCCAATAGCACGTTGGAATGTCAGTATGAAGATTATGTTACAACTCTTCTTGTCTACCTTTATAGCTAAAATTAAAAGTAGCTTTCTATGAATGTCAGTCAAAACATATTTTTCATCCAATGTTTCATTTAAAAAATGTGCTGTTATAGATTGAATCTATTTATTTTTGCATTTCAGTTTCAGTATGGTCTTAGGAGTGAGATTGGTGTGTGTTCAGTATCACTCTACATGGAAAACTAACATGTGTAGTTTGTTTTATTTACTTTTCAAGTAAACATTTTAATTAACTACTTTATTTTTCAGAATTGTTAGTTCATACATCCATGGGAGGCAACCTTATAAGTATAATACAATCTTATATGTAATAAATTTTGCCTTTAATCTACTCTTGTCAGGACTTAAACTTTGTTCTTCACTATTGTGTCAACTATTATCCTTTCTGTACATTTTAGGATCAGTTTGGAGACCGTTAAAAATTGATTGACACTGATTTGTGACTATTAATCAAATTGTATAGCACTGGAATCTTAAAAATATTGAGTCCTTCAATCAGGAACATAGAGTAGTCTTCAGTTTAATTTAATTTAATTTTTTCTATGCCTTGTAGATTACTGCATATATATTATGTTAATATTATTATTTAGGATTTACACTTCAGTTTTTGGGGAGTACTTTTTATGGTATTTTTAAAATTGCAGTTGTTCACTACTGGTATATATTAAAAGATGTAATTTTTGTATATTAACTTTGTATACTATGATGGTCTATAATGATTTATACATTTCTTTTTTCGGGCTGGAGGTGATCCACAACCTCAGTTCTTGAAGCCCCTTCAGGGAAGATCTGCTGGGATTGCTGTCACCTCTCCTGTGATGGAGACGTCCTGCCCGCCGTAAGTCTCCTGCCGTCTGCCCTGAGGCAGGCAGCCATCTTGCCATCTTCAGCATCTGCCGTCCCTGTCTGGCCCCACCCGCTCTGGGGCGAGCAGCTGAGATAGCACCACCTGCTGGTGATTCAAGGTAACAACACCGAAACAGGAGAAACAAGCTTGATAAAGACATAGACCAGAGTGCTGAACGGAGGGTAATCTGAACTGTCCTTCACAGCAGACCAGGGGCAACTGACGCTAACTGCAAACTAATATACCAGCTTGAAAGGAAAACTAGAAATCAGACCTGAAAGGACATTGGACTTAAACGAAATGCCTCCGAGTGTGCTTCATTGATTCTGTTAGTTTAATGACTTAATTCTATTCCTACTGTATTGTTCCTTTTTTTCTTTTTTCCTCTTCCTTTTCTTTTCTTTTCTTCTCTCTGTAAATCATATCTTTGTATAGAGGAACAGTACACTAATAAGGTGGTTGGATAGTTGGTATGTTAGCATCACTATATGTTTTATTTTATTTTTGTATGAGAGTTGGTTCTTCTGTAGCTGTGGTCTATTGTTTTTTATCTGTTTCAGTATAGGTCTCTCTCTCTATTTGTTGGCACACTCATTTGTTTCCCCCCTTACTCCTCTATCTCTCCACCCCCCTCTTCAACCCACTGTCTTCTTCATTCTCTCCCCTCTGCTAACCACATTTTATTTCAGGGAGTAAAACCCCTGCACAGACAGATTTCAAGGCAGTGGGAAGTGGGTTCCAGATTATTCACACATCTGTCAGTGAATACCAGGACCTGCAGATAGATTTTGAATCACAGCTCCCCCCTTAAGTAAATCTCAAAACGGCAAAAAGGACCACCCCAACCTACAGTGCAACTCCAGAATTGAACAAAGTAAGAGGACATACATAAAGAATAGGAGATTGAACAAACAGAAGTAAAACAAATCCCTTTACCCCTGAATAATAGAATTAAAGAAGACGGTGATGTGGAGGGAAGGAAAAAGTAGGGAGGTGGAAAAGAGCACAAATGAAGAAAAACCAAAAGAAGAATATAGGTCTCACACAAACCCCTGGGAGATCAGACACTGAGAAAACAGATTCTGGAACACAAACAAAGAAGAGCCCGCAGAATGACTGGTCACATGCAACAAACCCAGACATCAAGACATTAATGGAAAGAATTTAAAAAATTGAGGAGAGACAAGAGGAAAATAGGAAGGAGCTGATGTCAGAAATGACAGCAGTAAAGAATACTTTGATGGAAATGAATAACAGACTAATAAGCATGGAAAGCAGAATCAACCAAGCAGAAGAAAGAATCTCAGAGCTCGAAGACCAAAACACAGAACTAACCCAAACTGTCAAAAGCATAGATAAGAAGCTCAAAAAGACAGAAGAAAACCTGCAAGAGATGAGTGATCACTCCAAGAGACCAAACCTAAGAGTAATTGGGCATCCTGAGGTAGAGAGAGAAACAGAAGCCACACTGGAACAAACATTTCATGAAATCATTCAAGAAAACTTCCCTTATCTCATCAAGGATGAAAAAATTCAAACACAAGAGATTCAGAGAACCCCTGCAAGACAACAAATGAGAAGACCAACTCCCAGGTACATAATAATTTGCCTAAACAAAGTAGCTATAAAAGCAAAAATCCTAAAGGCAGAAAGAGAAAAAGGCCAGACTAGCTACCAGGGAAAAGCAATTAGAATAGCAGCAGATTTATCCACAGAAACCCTTCAGGCCAGGACAGCCTGGAGTCCTATCTTCAAAGTTCTAAAAGAGAAACAATTTCAACCAAGAATAACCCACCCAGCCAAACTAAGCTTCATTAGTGAGGGAGAATTTAAATCTTTTCCATATATCCAATCCCTAAGAATCTACGCTGCTACCAGACCATCTCTACAAGAAACACTTAAGAAAGTACTGAACACAGAAAAAAGAAAAAAGAACAACAACATTCTTCACAAGAGTTCAGGCAAAAGATTAAAAACACACATGAACCAACTCCAAAACCCAAAGAAAGACAACAAGCAAACAGGAACAACTCTGTAAGAACCTTATGACAGGGATCAACTCTTGCATTTCAATTATTAGCCTAAATGTGAACAGACTAAATGCACCACTGAAAAGGCATAGAATGGCAAAATGGATAAAATATCATCAGGCAACAATCTATTGCCTTCAAGAGATTCACCTCACTAGAAAGGACACCCACAGACTCAAAGTAAGAGGATGGGAAACAAACTTTCAGGCGAATGGAATACAAAAGAAAGGAGGAGTAGCAATCTTAATTTCAGACAAAATACCCTTCAATCTATTAAAAATCAAAAAAGATACAGAAGGCCACTACATAATGATAAAAGGCTCAATCCATTACAAGAAATATTTTTGTGGCTATTGTGAATGGAATTGTGTTTTTTATTTGGGTTTCTGTTTGTTTATTATTGGTGTAGAGAAATACAATTGCCTTTTGTGCATTTATTTTGTATCCTGAGACTTTGCAAGAACCTGGAAACAACCATGCTGCCCATCAAAAGAGGACTGGATTAAAAAAATGTGGTACATATACACGATGGAATACTATGCAGTCATAAAAAAGAACAAAATCATGAATTTCGCAGCAACCTGGATGGAACTAGAGTCTATAATACTGAGTGACCTCTCACAGAAACAAAGATCCGAGTATCACATGTTCTTACTCATATAATGGACCTTGAACATCAAATGTAACACTATAAGAAAATGACTGATGGTACTGGGAAACTATGGGGGGGGATGGGATTAACAGTCGCAAATATCTGTCTGGGGATGGAGAAACACCTCTCATCAACAGGGTGCCTGAATGAAACGTAATTGTACACCTAACCCTTAACTGTACCCCACGAAATCATAATAAAAAATATTGATTAAAATAAAAAAAAAGTTTCTTTTTTGTTAGATTATTTGGGGATTTTTTACATAGACAATTATTTCATCTGCAAAAGGAAACAAAACTATGATTTTCTCTTTTTCATCTGTTTACTTTCTAGAACTTCCAATATTTTGTTCATTAACAAGAGGTAGTGTGTCAGAACGTTCTTGCATTTTTTTTTTCTGAATTTAAGAAAAAAATCCAGCTTCTCTCTCATATTATTATGATAGCCAAAGGATATGGGTAGATGTTCTTTATCCAGCAGAGACTGTTGACTTTTATTCCTACTTTACAGAGAATGTTTATTTTAAACAGAAATTTTGTCGTGTATTTTCTGCCTCAATTAATATATTCACATAATTTTTTGACTTTAGTCTGCTGATATACTATATTTAGTCTATTTGTAATGAATAAATTTTTAGACAGATTTTTCTCAAGAGAGCTTTATAAATGTTGAGATGGATTGCATTAATGAAATAGGGCTTTCCTGGCTATGGTGTATCATATTTTCATACATTATTGCATTTTTATACATTTTTATACATTATTGCATACCCATACATTTGTCTTGTAAAACAGATCTTAGTTTTGACTTTTTGTATCCTCTAGTCTCTCCAGATTTCGACTGGCAATTTGCTCTGCAACCTCAGTTCTCAGACAGGTCCAAGAAAAGTCACTGACTTTTAGTTTTTCCAGCCACATTTTTGTCATAAATATGAAAGTGATGACCACCAAACTCTTTACATGTTGGAGTTAAAACCAGATGCCAACAATTCTCCCTTCAGTTAAAAAAAAAAAGTATCTTGATCCTCACAAATTTCTGAATAATGGTACCCTACTGCAAAAATATATATATTGCACAGTAATTATTGAAGTTTTCTCTTCCAACTTTTCTACTATCTTAAGTTTTTAAAAATTTTTCTACTATCTTAAGATTCAAAACACACACACACACACACACACACACACACACACTCACAAATTTATTTCTCACTTTTCTGTTACTTTTGTTTTAAATAATAATGTCTAAGCAGTAAAATTTATTAAATATTATACAACTCAGTAAACCAATCAGTAATGCCACTGGAAATAATGTTATATTGTCAAACCGTGGGTAGTTCACCACCTTAGAAATGTTTCTTCAGTTCAAATTCCACAATATCATTAATTACTCAGGTAAATGTGGATGCCAACAATATGCAGATCATATTTATCAGTGATAGTACATTAGAGAGATCCAACATATTTGTGTCAAATCAGTATCATAAAGTAGGGAACACATTTAATATAACAAAATTAGACTCAACTAATATGTTGTACACTGTATTCACTCTGACTGATGCAAAGCAAGAAAACCAGATGCAATATTAGTCCACAATCAAAGCATTTTCAGTTACAATAAAATATCCTCTGCATACATCATTGAACATACATCTCCTTAAACAACTACATATTGCATATAGCATTGAAGTTATTGCTTTTTATTATTAAAAAATGAGAAATCAAGATGTTAACTTTAGGTCACAAGCTCAAATAGGTAGTAACAGAGCAAATACTTACACCCATGACTTATGAACCCTTTATATGGCAACAAATTTTAAAAATGTGTTTTTCTGTGTATGTTTCATAAACTTTTTTAGGTCATCTGTAAAAATTCAGTACACCCAGAAAATCTAATTATGACAAATGTATGCTTGAAAAAAATACAAAAGAACAATAATTAAAGATGCATGGAAAAAGTTATGATAACATTCCTCATTTGAAAACAACTAGTTTTAGAAAAATATGAAGGATACAGTGTATTTTAGATTCCTGATATCCTTACATTTTATGATTGATGTCTTATATCAAAAGAAAATAAAAGATCAGGTCATTTTTTTTCAGTGTGAGAAAAAAATTATTTAACATATATCAAGATTCCAATAAAGCGAGCTAGATGGTCAGATTATAAGCAATTTCATTAAGTAAAAAAAAAAAAATTGTTGGTTTGTTTTCTTTTAACTTTTGGGTTGATGTATGTGTGCGTTTTCAAGATTCTAGTCAGAATGTATTCTCTGTTGATTCATTATGTACAAATAACTTTAAAGGTTTGTGGTAAATCATGAATTTTACTAACCAGTCAATGGTTAAAGCAAGAATAAGAACAAACAAATACAGTCTGAATTAGGAGAGGCAAGCCTTAACATTGACGTTGAACTCTCCATCTGCTGATGAATCTGATGGCATGTTGATAGTTTGTGAGAAATGCCAGGAAAAAAAGCTCTTATTTCCTTGTTTGCTCTTTGTGATCCTGGGGATAAACTTCTCAATAGAAAAAAACTTGTGCTTGATTTCTTTAAAATTTGGGCAGTTATGAATAAAGCTGCTTAAACATTCATATGTGCTGCTGCAGACAGTTCGGTAGCTGAGTGGATAAATAAACTATGATACATCCAGACAATGGAGTATTATAATAAGAAATTAGCTATGAAGTCATAATAAGATATTAAGAAAATTTAAATGCATATTACTAAATGAAAGAAGCCAATCTGAAAAGACTACATCCTGTAAAATTTCAATAGTATGACATTCTGAAAAAGGCAAAATTATGGAGAGAGTAAAATGGTCAGTGGATACCAGAAGGTAAGAGACAGGTGAAACACAGAGGAGTTTTATGTCAATAAGTTCCTCTGTACAATATTTCAGTGGTAGACACAGCACCCATACATTTGTCCAAGTCCATAGAATGTACAACACCAGGAGTGAACTCTAAGGTAAACTAGGTATGTTGGGTGATGTGTCAATGTTTATTCATTCATGTAACAAATGCACCACTCTGGTAAGGGATGTTGGTATTTGAGAGGTTTGCATATGTAGGGGTCAAGGGTATATGGGAACTCGCCTGCTGTGAACTTAACACTGCTCTAAAAAATAAAGTCTATTTAAAATAGAAAAAAAGAAAAGCCTTGTACTGATATGGTGTTTTCTCAGCAAGGACAGGGAAGAGTAAGTAAATAGAGGAATTATTGCAAAGATTTAAATCTAACTAGGTCACTTAATTGCATCGTAACACATGATTTCCTAAATCTGTTTGGTGACTGTAGAGGTGAGGTTGACTGAAAGCCTGTTGGTTAAGATGTAAGTGTCCTAGATCTAAGTGTCCCAGATTTAAGTGTCCTGGATGCCCTCTACCCAACTAGCAGGAAGTGAAGTGATCCCTTAGATGAGAATGCAGCATAGAAATCCTGGGCCAAGAACCACAGAAAATACATAGAGGGTTTGGGGAAAAGTACATCTACGATGTTGCAGAGGCCTTTACAGAGGCCCCCTGGGCCCTGAGTAAGTCAAGAGAGTGAGGACTTAAGCTGCAGTTATCAGGGTTTCACCAGAAAAACAACTAGTCTTGCCTCAGCTTTCACTATGAAGGAAGCAGCTCAAATCAGCGACTCCACAAGGGTAGATACTCGAAGGAGTCAGCTGACAACACGTTAATCTGTGGACACGAATCTCCTTTACTATTATGAAGTTATGGAAAGCCACTCTTCCCTCTATGCCTAAGAAGAAGATAGTTGGAGAAGTGAAATCAAATATCAAGCATTTGCTCCAAAAAGAATGTATTAAAGAGAAGTAATAGTCACTGAAACATAATGAATGAAAATAATTGACTTTTCTTTTTTACCCAATCTATATCAGGGAAATTTGAATCAGATATGTCAATATTTTCTTTATAAAAACTATTCATATGCAGAAATCTTATTAGCAACTTTCCTGTTGTTACTGTCTTGTTTAGAATGTTTTGAAATATAATTTGTTTTCGCTACCATTATTGACATTTAAAGGAAAGAATGTTAATATCAACTTTAAACTTTAATTTTATAGATTTTAAGATGATTTTAAACATACCAAAACATTTCCACACCTTTACTCTTGGTCTTACATTCTAAAATGTACATAATTACGTACCTGTGTTAAAAAATAAAACATAGTAACGGTGTCAGGGTATCTTCTGTAAGTCTTCTATAACAAAAAAGTAAAGAAAATTTTACTGGCAAAAATAAAATATTAGTCAGTTGTATTGATTGTCAATGATTATTCCTCTTGTGCTATAGAAAATGGTGCTTGTTTACTACTGATTCTGATATAGTTTATAAAAATTAACAGCAATACCATAAAATGGGTTCAAGGGTAAAAAGTATACAAAAACACAAGAGTTTCTCAAATAAACAACAGCAATAAGTATTTCTTATATAATGTTCTTAGAATATCACATAGTTTAGCTCAGAATTTTAGAATAATGTCTTTGAATGTCACATACGCATACTTCTACCATACTGGTTACAGAAAAAAAAAAAACAAAAAAAAACCTGCTCTTGCTTAATAAGCAAGATGTTATTCTTATTAAATGGACACCTGTCTTTTTCCTCCCTACTTCAATATGTAAAATCCAAATAGCCCTAACGTACGAGTCTTTTTCTTCATTTTCACCAGAATGTGTCTATTTCAATCTTACTCTTAATCCATAATGATGAAACTGTTTTAAAACGTCTGTAAACACAAAGAAAAAGATCTTCACTTAAGAAAGCATAGCAATGTGTATGGCACTGAGGCACCTGCTCTGCGTTTCTTTGTGGGTGGATTTCACATTAAAAGTATTCCTAACCTTTGTGAGTTAAAATTGACACTGTTTAGGTAAAGGAACACACGTTTATCCACAGGTTTCAAGTAAATTGTGTGCCACCAGATCAGCTTGTGCTTCTATATACATTTAAATTAGGTTTCGTTGGTTTAATCATTTTGGATGTCTTATTATTGTAGAAAATATAACCATGTATATTTAATCTTATTAACTCTTATTCATAGCTAGATTGTTTTAAGCTTTATATAATAGTAAGACACAATCTCATCTGGTTGCCTATTCTGCTTTTTGTTATTGTTGTTATAGTTGTTTCACTTTCTTAAGTTTTTTTTTTTTTAAACTTTAAATATGTGGGGTACAATTCAGTATTAAGTATGCAAATGTTCATTATTTATACAGGTACCCTTGTTGATGAGGTGTGCCCTGCCCTTCTTAAGTTTCTACTTACTTTTTTTCCCTTATTTTCAGCTACTTTGTTTTCACCTTTGCTTTATGCTCCCCTTCCTTTAGAAAAAACGTGAACTTTCTTCATTTTTGAATAATAATAGAATGGATTAGATTCTCTCTCAAAGCCTCCAAAAGAAACCAATTCTGTTGACAATTTAATTTTGAATTTCTAGACTTCAGTTATGTAAGATAATACATTTCTGGTGTTTTTAATTCTTCAAATTTGTGGTAGTTTGTTATAAGAGCTCTAAATATTTATATACTAGCATGAGCATATGATCTGTAATTAAAAATAGGTATTTACTCGATTTATTTTAGAACTTTTAATTTGTTATAAGAGTTCTAAATATTTATATGTTAGTTTGACCATATGCTCTGTAATTACACTAATAGGTATTTATTCAATTGATTTTAGAACTTATAACCATATGGAACACATAAAAAGTAAAATCAGCAGTATTTATAATTCTGATAAACTGAAAATTTTCTTTAATGGGAGAATTTATATGCTACCTGTGATGCAGTCCTTCAATGGAATGTTTTTAACAATTAAAAGAAAAAAATCTAGCAAGCCACAAAATAAATGAATAAATCTCAAAATGCATTTGGATAAGTAAAAGGAACCTGTCTGAAAAGGCATAAAAGTGCTAATTATTAATATAACATTAGCATTAATATATACCATCCTATAGTGATGGTAAAAAAGAAAAAAATCAATGTTTGCTGAGGTTTTGGATGGGAGTGGTGTTAAAGGTGTTCATGATGCTAGAAGTGAAAGGAATCTATTTTCACTATGAAAATACTCAGTGTGGCACTGTAATGTGAAGACAAGGCATTGAACATTTGTCAAAACCCATAGAACTTTAGGGCACAAAGATACAACCCTAATGTAGGCAAATAATAAAAAAAAATATTTAGGAGTTTGGAGATTTTAGGAAAGGGTACAGAGAGTTTACAAAAGAAATCAAGCGAAACTAAAAATGTGTAAAGCAACTTATCAGGAGGGAGTGGGGAGAAAAGATGATGACCTAAGCAACTCTAGAAATTAGTGAACTCTGTAAGATTAAAGGCACAAGACAAAAGGAACTGTATATGAGGCTTACAGTCTAGTTGATAAAGGTTTTTCCTCTGAAGGTAAACAATTTTGAAACCACTCTGTGAATACAGTAATCAAAAAAATTAAGGAAATATTGGTTTGATTTTGGGAGTCATTTTCAGGATCAGAGTGCAGTCATCAGTGTAAACTCATTTAATTGTAACAGAGATACATATATTTACATAAAATATATATAGATATGGCACATATATTTTCTTGTTCTTTCAACTGGAAGGTCATAGAAGCAATGATATTCAAAAAAACACTCACACCTAGCGTCCAGGTCTTGTTTAAAACACTATATTTACCATGCCATAAGTGCCATATTTATGGTATGCAATTTCATAAGAGGAACTAAGGCTTCCTGGAGAAATGAATAATTCTGGAACTTGGGCAGGAAATTATCAGAGTAGCATGCAACATCTTGTAGTGCTAGAAAACAAGTACTCAAAAAGAAAAGAAAAAAGAATTTAAAGCACTTGAATGGAGGCATTTTAAAAAGTCACAGGAACCAGCTGAGTGACCTCAATGGCAGTTGTTCATAAATAAATAGATAAATATTATTGTATCATAACCCAAAGTCTGAAAATAAATATTTATGATCCATACTGTTATAAATATATGATTGAACAAACGCATCTCATATGCAGATTAATTCCAGATAATTTACCTCTGTTTTAGATTGGACTGTACAAAATGATTTTTTTCTTAAGAGTACAATATGGGAAGTTGAGGGGAAAAATAGAATAATTGTACAATAGAGATACCTGACAAACATCACCTCAGCTAAGTATCATGGCTAAAATAAATAATAATGATGTGTTAAGAATATACACTCTATACGAAGAAAAATAATTAGTAGTTTATTTCTGTGGTTGTCCTCCCCAAAACCTATAACTCCAGTACAATTGACAAATATCAGACAAATTAATATTGAGGAATATTTTCCAAGATACCTGAGAAATAACCCAATGCCATCGGGTTGTCAAAAACAAGAAAAGTCTGAGAAACTGTCACTACCAAGAGGACCCTAAAAACGTAATCACTAAGCCAGGCTCGGTGGCTCAGTTTGTAATCCCGCGCCTTTGAGAGGCTGAGGTGAGTGAATTGCCTGAGCCCGCGAGTTCGAGACCCGCCTGGGCAGCGAGACGTCATCTCTACGATAAATCAAAAAATCAGCCAGGTGTGGTAGCGCGCGCCTGTAATTCCGGCTACTCGGAAGGCTGAGGTGGAAGGATTGCCGGAGCCCAGTAGGTCGAGGCTGCGGTGGCTGGGAGCAGCCACTGCACTCCAGTCTGGACGACAGAGTGAAACTCCAACTCAAAAAAAAAAAAAGTAATAACTAAATGTAGTAATTAAAGAGAAGGTGGAAAGTAGAATGTTTTATCTTAGATTACCAATGAAGATATTTGAATAAATTACGGAATTTTGTTAATAATAATATATCAATGTTGATAATAATATACTGACATTAATATCAATACAATATATAAACAAAATCAATATAATGTATAAATATTATAAATAATACATGAAGTAATATATCAAAATTTGTTCCTTAGTTTTTGCAAATTACTATACTACTGTGATATTAATAGCAGGAATGGTTGTGAGGCATATATAAATTCTCTATACTGGTTTCACAATTTTTCTGTATATATTGCACTATTCTGAAATTTTTGGAAATAGTCAATAAATAAACTAGTATAAAATGACATTCTTTGAGAAGGATAAATTTATGTTGGACAATACATTTGGCTTACTGATTCCAAACTGTTCAGATAAGTGAAGTAAGAGTGAAATACCTTAGAGATTTGGGGGTATACAAGAAGTATACAAGCCACAAATATTTTCAAGTGCGTTTTCTACAACTTAGGAAATATGTAAACGGTTCCTGTCTTTGTTAGGAAAGCTCAGGTGGCCCACAAGTTTCTCACAGCCTGAGGATGTTAATTAATGGCATTCCTCGCAACTCAAGAGCTAGACCTTTCTTGAAGGCAAAGCTAACTGTCACATGTCTCTATGTCCTACATTTTCAACATAAATATGTACAAAAATAAGTGAGAAATCTTGTTAGCTTCTGATGTAAAAATACTGTTCCTATGCTAAAAGAAGCTGATATGGAATAATCTCTGTAATTTGTCCAGATTTGCCAATAATTTGGTATATCCTACTCTTTCTTCTATCATGCCCATCAATGTCAATGCTAGAATTCTCCTTCCTTTGATCTAGGTTATTTCTATTCATCGAATATATTTGGTTAACACCTGCTATTAATACACATTGCTTAAGTATTGACTTTTATACAATATTACCAAAAATGTGTTTTTCCATCAAAATATTTACAAAGTGCTTGCTGATTTTTTTATGGCAAAATTAGTCTTCCTCTGATTTTTTTTTTTTGCCTCCTGTCTTTTACTGATTTACCGAACTTGAAGAGTGGAATCTTTGAGACTTTTGTCAAAAAACATATATTTCTAAATATGTATTCACAAACTAATAATAAAATTTTCAAATGCAAACATTTTCAAACTACAAATTCCCTAATAATCTCAAGTCATGTAAGTTCATTATAGTTACACTTTAAATAGTTTTGAGATGATCACTGTGGAGATTTGCTTATCAATTATTTAAATCACTTATTGAGTAACTTAATTAATATTAGTAACTTCCAAATAATTGTTTGAATTCATAAAATTTAAGAACAATTTAAGTGCAATAAATTAGGTACAAAAGCTAGCTATAATGCATACAGTAATATATTCCAATATTATTATGTGAAATAAATATTTAAAAATACTTTTTAAAAAAATTATGAACTAGAATAAAGATAAATATGAAAACAAAGTGGGGAGGTTTATAAATCAAACTCTTTCAAAATAATCCATTAGCTTGGCACTTACAATAAAGAAAGGTGAGTATATTTAATTATTATAAGAAATGGCATATAGAAAAGCTGGTGAGTTTAATAATGTTCTGGAAAGAATAAAGACTAAATTTTGGAATTATATGGAAGCAGAATTTGGTTCAACTTAAACGACATACCTAACCTTTTGGACATACTACTCATAAAAGGCCAGCAGAGATTTTCTAGCTATAGGTAGACTATCCTCCTCCAATTGTACCATCGTGAATATCTTTATACTGGGTCGTGAATTAAAATGTGAGTCCTTTATTTTGATCACTTCTAACTAAAATATCCTATATTTTTTGATAATATCTAATTGCATTACTATAAATCAAGGATTATATTATTCATAATTCTTTTTGAGATGTAACTCTCAGAGACTAGGTTTGACCAAGCAATAGCTAGTCTTAATTTCTTCATAAAACATTACCTAAAAGTAATTAAATTAAAATGAATTTGCCTTACAGAAATAAGGAAGAAGGATAATTTGTATCATCATACTTAAAGTATGCTTCATTTTCCTAACTAATAAATTGGCAGTAATTTGAATCACTCAAGTTATATTTTTTTATTGTTTTTCTTTGCTAAATTAACTTTCTGTATAAATAAACTAGTAACTAAAGATTGCGTCCAAGTCAAAACAAATGCTTATAAAAATTGTACCTTATATAATACATCAGAAGGCTTGTATTTTGTCTCTTTGGAATTGAAATAACCTTAAAAGATATATTTGCTTGTAATGTGTAGATGACAAATACTGAAATTTTAATGGCATCGTAGGTGGTAACCTTTTTCTTTTAATTTCTTTCTTCTTTTTTTGCGTTGGAGTCTCACTCTGTCGCCCAGACTGGAGTGCAGTGGCCGCTCCCGGCCACCGCAGCCTCGACCTGCTGGCCTCCGGCAATCCTTCCGCCTCAGCCTTCCGAGTAGCCGGAATTACAGGCACGCGATATCACGCCCGGCTGATTTTTTTTTTGATTTATTGTAGAGATGAGGTCTCGCTGCCCAGGCCGGTCTCGAACCCGTGGGCTCAGGCAATCCACTCACCTCAGTCTCCCAAAGGCACAGGATTACAGGCTGAACCACCGAGCCTGGCTTCTTTTAATTTCTAAAAGTAATGTGAATACAAAATGTCTAGCAATTTCAATTTTTCACTTTATGTCGATTATATTATAATGAATACTAATTATACTAAACTTTCAGCCAGAAGTTATAGTTTTCAACTTTATATTTGCAAACAAATTTAATACTTTGGCAGAATGAAAATGTAGGTTACTTGTTTATATTGTTAGTATATCATGTAATTGGTTTTATAATGTTCAGAATATCCTAAAAATCTTTGAGTTTGGAACCTACTACAATATTGCCACTTATCTAATGATGGCAATTCCTCTCCTTTTCCCATCCTCATTTGTGATAGCAATTAGCTTTATAGGATACAATTGCATTTTAATAATAAATGATTTTGTTTCCACTTAACAAAAACATTTAGTACTTCCATCTCTCATCTTTCTAGCTATACAAAAATATCTAACATATGAAAATTTATTTTCTAAATATTTCTGTGAACTGATTAATTCAAATACATGATATAACATTTCACTTTATTATTTAGTAGAACTGTAGCCAACAAAACCTTCACTAACCTCTGTGATTATTTGTTCATAAGGCATGTGACTTTCATCACTCCCGCACACTCATCTTGTATTTATTCAACAATAGCTAATGAGATTGTACTCTTGCTCATTTTGGAAATCTTAGGTGAGTGTATTTCTTTTTTACTCATGTCATCCTTAGATTTCTTGTAGAATATGAATACATAGATCTTACACACAATAAAACTTTAAAACTTGCACACATTTTCTACTTATTTTAGGATGAAATGCATTAAATTGTAATTACATAAAAACTTTACTAAATTATATAAATATTTAGCAAAAATGTAACAAAATATATAGTGCTTTATAATTGGTAATGACAATTTTATTTACATGGTATTTCATCTCTGATTCATTTTTTCCATTTTTATTTATTTTTAAAATGTGAAGTACAATTCAGGATTAAATAGGTAAGTTTTCATCATACAGCTAAAGTTTGGGCCTCCAGTTGGTCCCCAGTTTGCCTGGTTTGAGATCAGTAACCCTTATTAAGGTTATGTGTCTCCCCGCCAGCAGTTTTCCACTACCACCATTCCCTTTCTTATAGTATTATGATAACTATTCAGGGTCTGCTTATGAGTGAGAACATGTGGTACTCAGTTCTTTGCTTCTGTGATAGACCACTGATTATTATAGACTCTAAATCCATCCAAATTACTGTGATGTCCATAATTTTGTCCTTCTTCATGTCTGCATAATATTACATCATGTATATATGCCAAAATTTTTTTTATCCAGTCCACGTTAGATGGGCAGCACAGTTGGTTCCATGTTTTTACTATTGTGACTAATGCCACAATAAGCATGCATTAATTAATTCATTTATTATTAATTATATTGTTTTCCAGTGTAATATACATTTTCTCCAAAGTTCTTCTCTCTGTTGTGTGCAAGTAAAACAATAATTTAATTCAATTAGATGTTTTTTAACCTCCATAGACAGATTCTTTCTCATGACTCTGAATGGTTTGTTATAGGTCTAAATGTGTCTATTGCTATTTGAGCATTAATTATTGAATTTATATACGCTTATGCAACCTGGCACATTAGAAAAAAGAATCTTGGATCAAAGAATTTCAGACTGGAGAAGGATGAGATAAGAGTTTCTTCCATTAATATTCACTCTGACACTTGTAAGACTGAATGTTATGAATTCCAAAATATTTGAGACTTCCAGGTTTTCTTATAAAAAAGTAAAATAATCTGGAATAATATAACCATGATCCTTACAAAAAATAAGTAAACTTATTTTTATACAGAGTGTGAGAAGTTTGGTGTACAAAAAGAAACACCAGTAGTTCTCTTACTCTTTCCTGGAGAGATGTGTTATCTTCTATGCAGACCAGGAAAAATGGCCATTGTCACCATATTTGAGAGGAGATTATCTTACAATTCTTTTTGTCATCCTTCTGCATGAAAGCACATAATCAAAACTATTGTATAATTGAAAACAGCTTACCCTCCTCACAAGTGAGAATCAGGTTGATTAAATGAATACGTCTTTGAAGTAAAACATGAAAACTCCTGCTAAAATTTGCAATGTTTTAATTTTTTATTCAGAATTTCAAAACCTCTGATAGCAGATTTTTTCGCCATTTAAAACTTGTCAGCTCTGCAGTTATTCTGAAGAAATTACAATACATGTCAGTGAAGGAGAATTTTAATAAGCAAAATGGTTTCTGAGTTAAGCATATTTTCATCCCCTCCAGAATTCACCACCTGTTCAAGCAGTGCATTACTCTGTCTCACAATGAAGAATAGTCATATTTTTTCCAGAGGTAACAATTAAGTTCCCTCAGTATTAAAGTTCTTTAAAGCATCAAGTTAGCAATTGCTCGAGATCCACAAATTTAAACTAATCAAAATAGTGTAAAGGAGTGACTCAGGTGTTCTGGGAATATGATGATCATATTAACAATTAATCATTGATATGTTTAATTTTGATGTCAGATAACTTTTCTAATAACTTTATTTCATCTATTTATTGACTCTAGACAAGGGAAATAGTTGAGTTAATTTTGATATGTATTCACATGTCTAAATTCATCAGTCTTTAAATAAATAATAAGAAAAAAATGCTTGATTACCAGAAAGTATTTAGAATATTTAGCAGAGTAAATATAGAGAGTTGGCAACTCCTTATTTTCTTTTTGCATTCATTTACCATTAGTGTTTAAGATTAAAGCTCTTGTGTTTGTTATCTATAGCTACACAATAACTCACCCACAACTAGCAAGCAGCTTAAACCATTCACATTTACTATCCCATTACTTCTAAGGATTAGATATTTGAACATGACTTATCTGGGTTGTTTCATCTCAGTTTCCCTCATGAGGATGCAATTCAGATGTCAACCAGGGCTATAGTCAATGGAGCAGTTGACTGAGCTGGAGAATCATTTACTAGAAAGTTTCCAAAAATGGTTAAAAGTTGATTTCAATTCTCCACTGCTCTTGACACACAGTGACAATTTCACATTGCATGGACCTTTCTTTAGGGTTTCTTGAGTATCCTCATTATATTTCCCAAAGAATGATTCCTTAGAGCACATGGTGGTCACAATGCCTTTGATTATCTGGTCTTAAAATCACACATTGTCATTTTTGCAATATTCTATTTGTTACACAGGTCAGCCCTATTTGATGTAAGAAGAAATTTTATACAAACATTATTAAGTTAATTATTCACTATGGGGTTCATTAGGGTCCAAAACTACAATCAATACTTAGTTTTAAAGAACTATCAATAAAGATCGGAAATTATTTATATTGTTTCTGTTTTATAGGCATGCACTTTTCCAGAAGCTATTCCATTGGAAAGCTGCTGAAATAAGCTTTTAAAGAATTTCAAGCATACACTTTCAAAAGTTCATTGCCATTTTTAAAAATAAAATGAGTTCATTAGGCCATGGGAGTCATTTTACATGCTTTTCTTGCATATATAAGTAACTTGTTAATGACAAATACATATGTTATTTGTTCACATTTTTTATTCAAATTGTTCGAGTAGGATACAGTCTGTGGTGTTCTCATAGTCTTTTCTCAAGAAGAATATATATAATCTTGAATGAGTAAAATAGTATATTGTTTTTACTCATCATTACATCACTCAGGATAACACTGAACACGATGTAAGTACAAAATAATATCACTGCAGGAATTATCTGTGCAAAGGTACTGTCGGGGGCGTCTCAGACAATATTCTGCTCCAGAAGATTGTCCTATTTATCTGCCCCTTGAGGGAAACAGATTCTTCAGATAAGTAAGATGAGTGATTGCTGATGCTATCACTCTTTATATGTTTTTCAGACTACATTATTCCATTATCTACCATTAACTCATAGTAACTTTTTTCTAAAAATGTCATTTCCCGTTGATTGCAATATCTTAGAAAACTAAAGTTCTAGAACTATTCTCCAGTCAGTTTTATTTCCTTGTTAAAAGGTTTCTTTTACATTTGAGCTGTTATTTTCAAAAAAATCTTCTTCCTGGGGAATTTGTCACAACTCAATTAGAACTGACAGCACATTTCAAATTCCACTTTTACTTTAACAAATTACTGTACCAAACTTCCTTCAGGCTGCACTTTGATTATTAATTAGCACACATATCATGTCGCTAAAGGAAGATAGGCATTTTATGGCAGGAATTTTTTTCTCAATTAAATATAACAGCTTATTCATTTCCAGTGACTTTGAGGTTAACTTTTAAAACTCATTTTTAGCTCTTTCTTTATTTTTTGTAGTAGAGCATAAACTTTTGTGATTTCACTTGACTTGTGCAATTATTATTATTTCTCTGCACTCTAGCAATAGTGTCTGATTCTAAAAAGGAAGTTTACCTTTGTTTGATTATTGCATGTTTTTCATTAAACTCAGTGCTTGGTGGGGGAGTATATCACAGTTTACGATGCTGTATAAACAGATTTTCTTGAACTACAGAAAACAAGTCAGGTGAGTCTTTCTATATATTTGCTGGAGAAGATAGTATATAGGCATTGTATAGGTACTGTGGGAACTTAGGAAGCTTCTATTAATTTATCAGTATAATGTATAGAAAGACTCTGTTATACCAGTTTGAGTTCCAAAGAATACGTGCACATTTATTTTTTATTTTTTTTTAAACTAGAGTTACATGGCTTGATTCCCAGTCCAACTTCTCCTATAGTGTATAATGTATAATGTTCTAGCCTATCTCGCTTTCCCTTTTGAAGATTCCAGAAGAAAATTGTATTCTCACTCTTGTCTAAAACATGTCACTCTTGCTTACACATTTGAGCCTGCAAAGCAACTACTATAAATGCTGCTTACTTCTATAGTCTTTCAAAGTAGAAAGGAAAGAAACAAATAATTGTTTCACCACCTATTTATATAATCAAACAAGAATATTTCATACAAAACCTGAGCTGACATTTCAACCTGCTTTATATTTAAGTCTAAACTCTCATAGGAAGGTTAGAATGTACTGGATTCCAGTGACAACATAATTGTAGACAGAGATTCATATTCACAACTGTTAGACTGTTTCTATGTAACCAAATCCAAGGATATCATTTCTTTTATCTTTGTATTCTCAAATTTATATTAGGTAATTCATTTTTCTATTGAAATCTGTCATTCACAGTTATGTGTTAAAATAAATGCAAAATTCAGGAGAGAAGGAAGATGTCTCGGCTCTTCATAAACCTTCTGGACTGCTCCTCAGCAATCATTGAGAACATTGATATGTTCTCCATGCAGATAAAAAATAAGTCCATTCTCAGTGAACAGACACGTTTGACAACATACATATGGGTGCGTACTTGCGTATATACATGTGTGTGTGTACACTCTTAATTTTACTCCATACATTTTTTAAGTTTCTGGTAAATACTGGAAACATTCATTAAAATACAAGTTCCAACAAGGATAACTTGCAAGGGAAGATAAAAGCAATAGTTTTATTTTCTCTATTGTGTGTTGATAGCACCTTTTAAATACAAACACTATATTTATAGATATAGAAAGAAAAATAATAATGAAAAAGAAACAACTAATATAACTGTATACTTTAGGGGCTAAAGGTGATACCTTATGAACTCTCCTAGAAATTGAAATATGATTAGTTTAAATTATGCTCTTTGCAAAATTGTAAACTATTAACTCAAGTACTTATCAGAACACATTATCTTTTAGTTTAACTCTGCTGTTGTTAGTTCATCTTCCTATGCCTATGCTATAAATTTACTGACAGACAGAATTCTGTTACTTTTGCTGTCATGGATTTCAGATTGTTTTGCTTCATGTGGCTGCTCCCTGATGCCACTTTAAATTTACAGTCAAGAGGTGGACTTAATGCACCACTGGAAATACAGCAGATTCTCTTCTTTAAGTTTATCTCCTATATATTAAAATGTGAAACTCTGTTATAGCCTCCCAGTGAGATAAACAAAACACATCTGGATTATTTTAGCATTTCAGGCACATAAATAAAATATGATTATTAATACATCAGTAATCAGACTGCCACACATGTATGGTTTTATAAATTAACCATTTAGATTTAGACCAACACATGTAATAATTACTTAATAACCTGAATCTACAACATTTGATTGGTGCTAAGTTATAAAGAAGTTTAAGTGATCATAAAATAACATTTAAGTAGATTATGTAATTATAACATAAAGTTGTAGAGCAATAAAACTCAGTAATAAAGTAAATTATGAGAGTTATCATAAATTACTTTCTGATTAAACTACAGATTAATTGAACAGACATGTCATAGATTGTCTAGCCAATTTTATCAGTATAATGGTTCAAATAAATCATCTTTTATAAATATTTTTTAAGTATTTCATTTCCTGAATATTCTGATTATAGAAAAATAGAATGTTAAATTAAATTTGTGATAATTTGTTTGTAAATATAGAAAGTGTGTATTTGCTTGTCCTGTTTACTGCAATATTTCCTTCTAAGAGGTGATAGCATGCAAAATAAATGAAGAAGCAATGTAGAATCACATCTCATGGTTACAACCATACTAGTCACTCTGATAATGCCCAAGAATATCTCCAAGATTAGGATCACTTGCAAGCCAGAATTTAATCTAATTCTAGGACTATTTGCTATTTTAAGTAAAATGATTTATTTTATGTTATTATAAATTTTCTTCCAATAATTTTTCTTAATGAGATACAAATATGGCAAAATGCACAAAAATGCACAGTTGAATTGGTTTTGAAAAACCCATACTCCGGTGCTTTATATAAATTGACTCAGGTAGTCTGTATTGTTTTTGTGTGCTCCACTTCTATTTCTCACCGTAATGACTCTCACTAAAATCTCAGCATCTGTGTTGTTGCATGTATCAATAGTTTCTTCCTTTCTGTTGCTGAGTAGTATTCTATTTTTTAAAAATATGCCACAATGCTTATCCATTCTCTTTTGATGGATGGTTATTATTAAATATTTCCAGATTTTGTTTATTATAAATAAAACTACTATGACAATTCTCATCTAAGGCTTGTTTTAAGCCAGGTTTTTATTTATCTTGGATAAATAATTAGAGGAGCAACTCATGGTTCATAGTCTTAAGAAAGTACCATGATGCTTTTCAAAGTAAATGTATGCTTCTATCAGTGGTTTATTAGACTTTTAGTTGCTATACAAACATATAATCATTTAGTGTTTTCAATCTTTTTAAAATTACCATTCTAGTATGTGTGTCATGTTATATCATTGTGGTTTTAACTATTCACTTCTAGTAACTAATGATGATTACATTTTTCATATGTGCTCAGTTAGCAATTTGAGTATCTCCCTTTATAAAATGTTTGTTCAAGACTTTCTTGCATAGGTTTTGCTTAAATAACGTTATTAAGAGAAAGAGGAAGAAAACTAGAAACAGAAATTTTCTGTACAGTCATACTCAGGTATTTGTTCTATATTTTTGAATTTCAACTGTTTTCTTGGCTTATCTGATGATTTGGGTCCAGAAATATATATGGTCTCTGCAATGTACACTTCTTTTTTATGTGTGTTAATTTACACTGTATCCTTGAATGGTAAAGATGCTTTAGAATTCAACAATTTAGCCTATTTTCTATTAAGTTACTATTTAGACAGATATAGTTACTGGACTATAATTTTCTTTCTAATATGCTGTATAATGTTATTTTATATGCTTAAATTTAACTTTTAAATTTTATAATTCCAGTACAATAATTTTTTTTTTCTAATGCACTGGCATGGTTGTATTTCTGAATTAAACTATCTTTGATTATACTCAGTGAAAAGTTTATTTTACTTATAAATGTAAGTAAAAAGTTTATTTTACTTATAATCTTTTGCTAATTTATTACATAATATTAAATGTAGCTTACATATCAATAAGATTGATACATTGATGCATTGCACATATACTGTAAGTGAAAGCTGACATTTGATGTTTTAATCATTCAAGGTTTAATTGTACTAAAAATGCACTCTCTTAGCCCGGCATGGTAGCACATGCCTGTAGTTCCAGCTACTTGGAAGGATGAGGCCAAAAGATTGCCTGAACTCAGCCGGTTGAGGCTGCGGTGGCTGTGGCCGAGAGCATGCCACTGCACTCCAGCATGGGTGACAGAGTGAGACTCCAACTCAAAACAAAAAAAATGCACTCTCTTAAACAGCTGAGATTTCTGTTCTATACAAGTCATCTGGTAACCATCTATGTAGCTTATGGAAATAGTTGTTGGGAGAATATAATTCTAAGAAGCAGAGATGAGAAATAGATGCATAGAGAATTTTAATTTTCTATGTCCAGTTATCTGTTAGGTCTAATTGCACCCTGTCCTTAATATGGTACTTTTATGTGAGTCAACAGTTTTCCAACTTGCTTAAAGTTTCCCACGGATTTTCTGTTTTATTTGTGTATTTGGCATCCACATATAAAATGTTTGCTGTATGCAGGTACTCATCAAAGCATTTTTCATCTGTCAACCCAAAGCCAAACTATAGGGGCATGCAATTATTTCTCCAACTTTATAGATGATAACTATATATCTATAACTAAACATAGAATTTAAGTAATCTGGCTTTTTCAGTTATCTGTTGCTGCATAACAGACCAACCAAAGCTTCTAGAGACTATTGCTTATTTGCCTGTGATTTTTTGTGTATGCGCTTTTGTCTGGGCTCAAGTGGTAGGTCCTGTTGATTTTTACCTGGGGTCATTCATGACTTCAGACTCTTGGCCGCTCTCCCAGGGCTAGATGTCCCTGAGGGTTGTACATACATAATTTTCTGTTCATTCTGACTGTCAACTGCAGCTTCTTTGTTCTTCTCAGTAGAAATACTCATCCATAGCTAGTTAGTGTTCATGGAAGTGTTCCTAGAGAGTGAGAGTAGAAACTAGAAGGCCTCTTGAGGCTTAGGCTCTGCAATGTGAGCAATGCCATATATTCTATATTCTCTTGTTCAAAGCAAATCAAAATGCAAATTCAAATACATGGTGTGAAAATATATATATTACAACTTATTATGAAGAAGTGCTAAAGACAAGGGAATGTTCAGTTACGGGGAAAATATTTTTACAAACATTCTACCACCATGAACAAAGTCAGAAATCTAATAAATTAAAAAACCCTTGTAGTTCATGACTTTGTACATCAAACTATGACTATTTTCATGTAAGTCAGTATCTTTACTTAGTAAAAACTTATTTACCTCATTAAATAACATAAAAATGTTCTGGTTTTTATTTACATCTCACTGTTTAATACACAAATTAAATAACAGAATTTAATAGTTATTCAATTATAAAATTCAAATTATCCACACATGCACACAGAATAATTTGATAATTGTCTTCGCATGTATAGAAGTATTTAGAACTGTCAGCCTACATTCAATTATTATACTATGAAAAATGTTTCATGCATTTGAATATTTTGACTAGAACCATTTTAGCAGTGTTTTTTTTTTTTTTGAGTTGGAGTCTCATTCTGTCGCCCAGATTGCAGTGCAGTGGCCGCTCCCGGCCACCGCAGCCTCGCCTGCTGGGCTCCGGCGATCCTTCCGCCTCAGTCTTCCAAGTAGCCGGAATTACAGGCGCGCGCTACCACGCCCCGCTGGTTTTTTTTTTTTTTATTTTGATTGTAGAGAGATGAGGTCTCACTGCCCAGGCGGGTCTCGAACCCGCGGGCTCAGGCAATCCACTTACCTCAGCCTCCCAAAGGCACGGGATTACAGGCTGAGCCACCGAGGATCCGGCTAACAGTGTTTTTTTATAAAAATAATTGAATAAGCTTAAAATGTGACATGGATTAAAAGAGAAATTACCTGTTGGTTAGATTATCAGTGATTAAGAAATGACATTGTATTACTGTATAACGTTTGGTTGTCTATTTGTTCAACAAAGTAATTATGAAGTTTATTTCTGAAAATGTTTTTTATAATACATCAATGTATCGAATACAAGTATATTTTAAATGTCTTTATTAAAAATTATATTGCTTCAATTTCTTGAGCCAGATTGCTTATTTTGAGTTCCACTTCCACTGATTACTAAATGGATTGATTTGGGTATATAATTTAACCTCACTAATGCATACTCTCATCATATATAGATGACATTACAATCACAGCTTGTAGTTAGATTGATTTACTAATCTAAATTAAGTATTTACCATGTACAATACATTGTTTTGAAATATATATACATTGTAAGATGACTAAATCTAGCTAAGGTACACATTCATTACTTCATGTAATTACCATTTTTGTGGAAAGAACATTTTACACCTATTCTCTCAACATTTTTTCCCAAGAATACGATGTATTGTTGACGGTAGTCATCATGTTTTACAATAAAATATCATTTGGCCAATATATATATGTATAATATATATATATATAATATATATATTTTACATTGTAGTTAATTAGAACAATCTAAGGAGAGCACTTAGAAAGAAGGTTAGCATGAATGCTAATAAATGTTAGCAATTATTAAAAGTATTTTCAAAAATATTTTTTTCAAAATGCTAAGCAAATTTGGGCTAGTTATAATCTTCAGTGAAACTTATTTTAACTAATAAAATTCTGGGCAATTAATATTAATTTAATATTGATATGTTAATGGGGATGCTGGATTTAGGTTTAGAAAACTTTTCAAGAACATTGTAGTGGTCAAATTATGGTTTCCAGTATATTAACATTTTAAGTTGCCAGTATTTAAAGTAGATTCTGTTGTATTTTGAGTAACCCAATTGCCTTCTAGGTGGAAAGAACTGGAAATAAGAAAGGAATATTTTCTATGATGTTAAACAGCATTTAGGAGGAAGGGAAGGCTCATATATGCCAATGATGCCAATGCTTGCCATTCTCATTTTCCAACTTAATAAAAATAAAAGGTTTTAAAAATGTTCTATCCCTTCTTTAAAGGGATTTGATGAATAAATCTCTTCTATTCATTAAACAAAGTTAGTTTCTTCTGGTTATCAGAGATGCTTACTAAAACTATCATAAAGCAGAGAAATAATATTCTTTAAAAACCATGTGCCATAATAACAATTTACAAATACTGATTTTACAAATGGCAGAAATTATATCATTAGGTATAAAATTTTAGAAAATAAAGAGTTTCAATTCATTCAGACTTTTTTTTTTTAAGTTGGTACTTCTCTTAGTCTTCTGAGGCTGCTACAATAATTACCACAGACTGGGTAATTTAAACAACAAAAATTCATTTCTCACCATTGCAGAGGCTAAAAATTCCAAGATCAAGGTGACAGCTAATTTGGTTTCTGGTAAGCATCTTATTGTAGATTTGCAAATAAACATATTCTTATTGTATCCTTACATGGTGGTAAAAAATTTCAATCTCTGTCTCCCATCTCTTTCTGTAAGGATACTAGCCCCAAAATAATACAAGTCAAAAGGGATTGTGGTCCCATCTTCACCATTCTTAAAGTAAAGCAATTTCTGCGAAGAATGTCTTATCCTGCCAGACTAAGTTTCATTAGTGGAGAAGTAAAATCCCTCACAGACACCCAGTACCTAAGAGAGTGTGCCACTTCAGCCCACCAGGAGATGTTTAACAAAGATTTGATCAAGGAAACAAAAGAATGGTTTAACCCACACAAAAAGCACAGGCAAGCACAAAGTTAACAACTATACACATCAACCACAAATTCTATGCAGCAACGTAGTCTTTTAGTTGCAATATGACAGGAATAAAATTCTAAATATTAATAATTAACTGAAATGTGAATGGACTGAGCACACCATTCAAAAAGAATAGAACGGCAAATTGGAAAAAGAGACTTCATTCATCATTCTGCCTCCCAGGGAACTGATCTCACTGTAAATGACACTCACAGACTTGAAATAAGTGGCTGGAGAAAGACTTCCAGGCAAATGGAACGAAAAACAGAACAAAAGTAGCTATTTTACATCAGACAAAACAGACTTTCAACCAATGAAAGCTAAAAAGGTCACCGAAGGACATTACAACATGATAAAAGGCTCAATTCACCATCAAAAATATCCATCTTGAATATATAGCACATAACATAGGAGCACCCAGATATATAAAACTATTGCTAATTAAACTAATAAATAACATAGACAGTCAGAAAATTAGAGAAGGAGACTTTAATACTCTGCTACAACCTTAGACAGATCATCAAGAAAAAACAACTAGCAAGGATATTCAGAACCTTAACACTTGACTAATTGGACCTGGTAGACACCTACAACCCTCTTCACCACTCTTCACCCAATAACCACGGAACATATATTTTTTGCAGCAGCACTTGGTATATACTCCAAGATTAACCACATACTTGAAAATACTTTAACATAAATCAAGCACGAACAATTTTCAAATTGTCAAAATTATATCAAGCATCTTTTCAGACAACAGTAAAATAAAAATAAATATTATCATGAAGAGTCCTCCAAAACACACAACTACATAAAAATGAAACATGCTTCTGCATTACCTTTAGGTTAACACAGAGGTCAATGCAGAAATAAAGAGATTTCTAGAAACAAATGAAAACAAAGACACAACACACCAATATCTCTCAACTACCATAAAAGTGGTGCTAGGAGAGAAATTTATAACACTGCACACAAGTATCAAAATAGTGAGAACTCAAACAAACTGCCTAATGTCATACCTTAAGGAGGAGGAAAGTCAAAAGAGATCCAATCCTAGAAAGTGTAAAAACAATTGATATTACTAAAAAAAGTAACAGTTAAATTAAATAGAGAACTTCCCCTGCCTAAACAAAAATAGCATAGAAAGTATGAATGAGACCAAAAAAATGGTTCTTTGAAATAATAAGATTGACAGACTGCTGCCAAAATTGATAGAAAGAAACGTTTTAATAAACACAATTACAAATGAAAAGGGTGATGTCATAACTTTCCCTAAGAAATTCGAAGTATTACTAGAGATGACTATAAATATCAGTATGCAACTAAAATAGAAAATCTAGAGAAAATGAAGAAATTATTCCATCACATAATCTCCCAAAATTGAATCAGGAAGAAATTGAAACCCTAAACAGACCATTAACTATCCAAATAATTAATAAGAAACATCACCACCCAAAAAACAAGAAAGAAAAGAAAATTCCTGGGTCATAGTGTCTCTCAGCAGATTTCTACAAGAAGTATAAGGAAGAGCTAATACTAATTCTGCTGAAAGTATTACAAGCAATTGGAAAGGAACAAATTCTCTCTAGTCCATTGTATAAAGCCAATATCATCCTGATACTCAAAAATGGCAAAGATCCAATAAGAAAAGAAAACTCCAGACCAATTTTCCTGATGAATACAGTTGCAAAAATTCTCAATAAAATTCTAGTAAATCACAACCCCTGCACTACATTTCAAGGATTATCCATCATAACCAGATGGGTTTCTTTCCTTGAAAGCAAGGATGGTTCAACAACATATGTAAATCAATACAGGTGTAAAACAAAGAAACACATGATTATTTCATTAGACACAGAATAAGCATTTGATAAACTCTAACATCCCTTCTTGAAAAAAACCCTAGACATTGGAGCACTATTCCTCAAAGCAATAAGAGGAAACCTATGGCAAACCTGTAGCCAACATCATACTTAATAGGCAGAAGCTGAAGGTATTCCCTTAAGAACTGGAACAAGACAAGGATATTCATTTTACTTCTATTCAACATATGTAGTACTGGAAATCCTAGTCAAAGCAATCAGGCGCATGAACGGGGTATCTGAATAGAAAAACAGAATTTAAGTTATCCCTCTTTGCAAATTATGTGACTATTTGCCTATAAAACCCTAGAGAGTGTATCCAAAACCTCCTTGCACTGATAAATGCCTTTGGTAAAATTTCAGGGTACAACTTCTTTGTTCAAAAAAAAATTATATTTCTATACAACACCAAAAAGGAGACTGAGAATCAGATAAAAAATCAAAATCCCACCCAGGCTCGGTGACTCAGCCTGTAACCCTGCGCTTTGGGAGGCTGAGGTGAGTGGATTTCCTGAGTCCGCGGGTTTGAGACCTGCCTGGGCAACTTGGCAAGACCTCATCTCCACAACAAATCAAAAATTAGCCAGGTGTGGTAGCGTGTGCCTGTAGTTCCAGCTACTTGGAAGGCTGAGGCGGAAGGATCACTGGAGCCCAGCAGGTGGAGGCTGCGGTGGCTGGGAGTAGCCACTGCACTCCAGTCTGGGCGACAGAGTGAGACTCCAACTAAAAAAAAAAAAAAAAACACAATCCTGTTCACAGTACATACATACACACACACACACACACACACACACACACACACACACACACACACATCTTAGCATCTGCCTAATAAAAAAGGCATAAGACCTTACTATGAGAACTACTTGCTCAAAGAAATCAAGGATAGCATACACAAATTGAAAAACATTTCAAAACCCAGTAATCAAGATGTTCATTTCATCCTGGCAATCCAAAGATTCAACACCACTCCAAATTTTCATCATCATTTTTCATAGACCTAGAAAAAACAATACAAAAGTCCATATGGAAGCAAAAAGAGACCCTAACTAGCTAAACTCAAATAGCCACAACTATCCTCAGCAAAAAGAACAAAGCAGAAAGCATCACACTTCTAAACTTTACACTTTGCTATGAAGCTACAGTAACCAAGACAGCCTGGTACTGGTACAGAAAGAGACACATATAAACCAATAGAACAGCACAGAGTATGCAGAAATAAAACCCAGACCTTCAACCAGCTTATCTTCAACAAAAATGATAAAAACAAACATTGGGGAAAGGCAACTATAATTAGCAAATTGTGCTAGAAAAACTGGCTAATTTCATGCAGATGAAATGACTTGTCACCATATACAAAAATTAACTCAAAATGGAAGTGGGCCTAACATGTGAAACTTGAAACTATAAGAATTTTAGGATAAAATTTAGAAAACACCCTACTGGACATTGGAGTAGATAAGTATTTCATAGCCAAGTCCTCAAAAGCAAATGCAGTCAAATCTGAAATTGGTAGATAGACTTTATCAAACTAAAATAGTCTTTGCACACACACAAAAAACAAACATTGGGGAAAGGCAACTATATTTAGCAAACATATTTTTTTTTTTTTTTGCTAAATAATGAGACAACACACAGTATGGGAAATTAAACACACACATTTTCTAGTTATGTATCCAACAAAGCCCTAACCCTGGGATCTACAAAAAATTAAAATGAATTGACAGGAAAAAAATTAAAAAGTAAGTTAAAAAAATTAACAGACACTTCTCAAAGGAAGACATTCAAGCAGTCAACAAACATTTGAAAAAATGCTCAGACTTATTAATCATGAGATAAATGCAGATCAAAACTACAATGAGTTGCCATCTCATATCAGGATGAGCATCATCAAAACTTCAAAGAAACACAGTTGGCATTTTCTCAAAGAACTAAAAACTGAGCTACCATCTGATCTGGCAATTCCACTTCTGGAAATATTCCCAGAGGAACATAAATCATGCTACAAAAAGACACCTGCACAAGTATTTTCATTGCTGCACTATTCACAATAATGAAAACATGGAACCAATCCAGATGCCCATCAGAAGTGGACTGATAAATACATTGTGGTACATATACATGCTGGAAAACTACACAGACATAAAGAAGAACAGATTTATATCCTTTGCAACATCATGAATACAGCTGGATATCATCATTCTGAGTGAACTATCAAAGATGCAAAAATCTGAATACTACAGGGTCATAAATGGGTACTGATCATCAGGCATACGAATACTAGTGCTGCATCAGTTTTGAACTCCACTCTGCACTTAAACCAGCAACCTCGGGTTCCTGTTCTGTGACCAAAAAAATTAAGGAATGTGGACACCAAAAGGATGAGTGAAAGAAGCAGTTTATTAAGCAACAAAACTCTCTAGAAAAAGAGAGGGGGCCCGAAATGGGTTATCCGGTGCTAGGAGTTTTTTGTGTTTTTTTAATCTTATTTTTCTGGGAGTGTTTCTCTCATTTACATCTCATCCGCCCCTTACTCCTGAGACCCAATTCTAACTGCGCATGCAGATCCTTAACCAAAGTTACTCCATCTTGAATAATACTCATAAGTACCACAGAAAAGCCCACTCAGGGGGATAAAACCGCAATGCAAATGCTACATTAATGATATTATAATAAGCCAAGGTCAAGATAGAACATTTAGTTAATCTACTGTGCCTGTGCTTAAGCAGTAAAAAGTCCCTTTTAGCAGTACACCCAGGGTTGGCAGGATGTTCTTAAGCACAGTAACCACATTTTCAGTCAACAATTATATAACGGGGGTGGTACAGGGGCCATTCCTCCAGATGCTATGTCTCCTTCAGACCATCCCTCTCTGTTTGTCTAATCAGCTTCCGACCACCTTCTCTCTCACTAGGTCCACTAGTAGGGAGAGAAAGGGTTTTCTAGAAGCCTCACCTACATATCGTTTACTTATGTAGTAAATATTTAAGTGTATCCCACACTTCTAAAATTAAAAAATTAATAATAAATAAATGCACTGTGAACAAATAAGATGGTAATAACAAATATTTTTAAATAGTGTCATATTTGGATATTCTAGGTGGGGTTTATAATTCATAAATTTGTTACAAATATAAACTGAATAAAAATAGCTAGAGACTTTTCAACACATACTTAAGGTATTAAATACTTTCACATCTCAGGCTAAACAAATAAAAAGCTATTTCAATTCAATCTTTTTTTAATTTTATGATTGCCTTTATTGATTCAATGCTGATCTTTAATTTAATGTATATGACAGTTGATTATTGGTAGGATAAATCTTTAACATGTTCAACTGCTCTTTTGATTTTATTCAGAGATTTGGATTCAGATCAAAGAAAGCATGTGTAGATCTAAAAAGCAAGAAAAAAAATTGAGCAAGTGATCCAACAGTTACTAAATAGATTCATCACTGCTAGAGACAGGAAGAGTGATACAAGAATGCATCTATTTTGATCATAACCATATTTTTCTAACCAAGTTCTATTATTTTGCAGGTTATTGTTTTTTGACTAATTTGGTTAATTGTATGTCTGTTTGTGTGCGTGTGTGTGTGTGTGTGTGTATGTTATCCATAATGATAATTAAAAAGTAAGCAAAAGGTCATTGATGAACTCTTCTATTTCTCTAATCTGTTTGATTTCTGTAAGAACAAACAGAAATTAAAAATAAGTTTTAATTCTCAACATTGAATATAAGAAAAGTGACATCCCTCCCCTCTCCTCCTTTTTCTTATTTACTTTAGAAAACATAATTGTAAGGTCTGTCTCCTCTCTTTAAAATGCACATAAATCTTTTAGAAAACTAGATTGGTCTTTTTTCAGCTTTATAATCCAAGAATGTCTTTCTCAAAGACACAGGGAACCATTTGCTTGAAATGCAAACATCAAGGAAGATAGTACCTCATCTCCCAGTTTCTGTGGGAGTGTAAGAACCCAGCTTCAGTGGACACCTTGCTCAAAGTTGCAAAATAACCTTCTATCTTTACCTCCTAAAGATATGAGATTTTTGTTTTATCTCTATTAAAACCAATTAACTATCATGGAAGATCACCCTAATTACCAGGTAAGTCTACGGCAAAATATATATGATAAATGGTTCTGTCAAGTCCTCTTACTTGAATACTAGTTATTGTTTATTTTGAGAACATGTATGTAATAAGTTTTAGCTGCTTTGCTATATTACTGGGTGAGATTTCTTTTTGGTTTGCAATATCTTAGCAGATTGTGATGCTCATCACGTCCTGGTTTAAAGCTTATTCAATAATAAAACTGTTTTCATTCTCTACTGCATTGTAGAGAGATTATTTTATCTTTGAGTTTTGAGAATAGTTTGGTTATGATTATAATTTTCCAAAACTTTTTTTGTGAATTTACAGGTGTAAGTACAAATTTTCTCAATATATGGTCAATTAATTCCTTAAGTATCTTTGTTTCAAATAGACGCATAAAGTGGCTTAGTATAAAATAGAGAGCACTTGTTGCCAGAGAGATCTCTCTAGTGAAGGGAGAAGAAATTCCAACTCTTTCCTTAGATTTTGACTTCACTGCAAGAAAAGTTTAATAGTCAGTTGCTAGATTAGCAAGTAAAGCAAAAGTACACATTCAGGAAAGGAATGAATATGCCTAGTCTGAAGAGAAGATCTGCTCAACGAAGTTGAGTATAGACCACAGGAGAGAGGAAGGAGGAGAGTCTCAGAATGAGCACTGCCCCCAGGAGATCTTGGTGATTTTTGTGTTTCCTCTACCTCTAGAGAAGTGGTTGGGAGGGAGGAGTGTCCTGGGAATATGGATTTCACCTTATTTGGGCATCTGAGCTGAATGATGAGCTTGTGCTCTGCTTTCAATCATTCCATGTCCAAGAAAGATGGAGCGGAGGAGTGGGGGGCTTGTTTTGTTCTACTAACTCCAACCATGAATAACCAGGGGGGTATTTTCCAGATTTTTAGCTACTCACATGCTGCTACTTTTAGGCTGAAAAAGAGGTCCCATATTTCTGAGAATGCTGGCTTGCCTCTACATTACCAGGATGAACGAAAGGTGCCAAATCGAATATCTCTTTCTCCAGGCATAAGTCTTTAACCTGACATATTCTTTACACATCCCACAAATACATCAAACTTAACATGTCTGAATGCAAACATGGTGTCTTGTCTCTTCAAACCTGTTACTGGTTCCATTATATACAATCAACTATAACCCAAGTGTCCAAGAAAAAAGTATATTGCTTGATCCATTTTTTTTTCATTCTAATCTCCAATCATTGAGGAATGGTAATGGTACCTCCTAAAAAGCTGTTATTGCCTTCACATCTCCTTTATTGCCACAGTCATCAAGTTAATCTAAATCATCATCATATCTCCTTGTGTTATTGCGATAACTGTGTAAATGGTCTTCCTGAATCCATTCTTTTCCTCATCTAATTCATTTCTCACATTTTGGCTCAAGTAATTTTTGTCATATTTTTCCCCAAAAATAAAAATTTGGTCCTGTCAGCCTCCAATTTAAAATATGCCTTAAGTTAAACCAAATATTTATCATTAAAATGATTCTTTATTCTGCTCATATTTCTGTTCTTGAACTTGTTCCATTCAAACATAATAATTTTGCAATTGAGTTGCATTCAACTCTTTTCCATTTCTCAATCATCATGTTTATTCTCCTTGCTTTTTCATGGCTTGCAGCAATGTTTTTTTAGTTCTTAGGAGGATAATTTCTCTCTGAATGGTTGGTTCCTACCCCGTGAGCTCTTATGTTCTCTACTTCAACTCTAATGACACTTAATTTGTTGTATTTTATGAGTCTAACACTTGTAAGTATGACCCACAAGTCTCTAAATTCCATAAGTGAGACACTTTCTATTCAGTTTATTTTTTAAGCTTATTTTTATTGAACAGATAACTTGCTCAGCCTTAAAAATAAATGGTGCAACCAAACCAGAATGTATTTTATGTCAGAGAATTTGCATCTTATTAGAAAGTTAAGGGCAACAAATAAATAAAAAGTAAGATACTGTCAGATAGTAATAAGTGCTAAGAAGGCAGTAGAGTGGTTATATTATTCTTCTGGATAGTATGATCTTAGGTAAGCGCTTCCATCTCTTGACTCCTCTTTTCTGCATCAGCTATAAAGTAGTAGTTAAAACCTCTGTTTCATTTTCATTGTCCACTTGTCAGAAGTGAATGAGATGGATGTTTGCAATTTATTCAAAATATTTTCTGGTTTAAAAGAAATACTTAATCTGGAAGTTGCTTATATTCATTTGTGTTGATTGAAATATAAATTGGTTGTTAAATTCCACACATACTCATTTATATTAATTGACTGCTACATGTTTTAAAAGGGAAGGCAGCCGGGCTCAGTGGCTCAGCCTGTAATCCCGCGCCTTTGGGAGGCTAAGGTGAGTGGATTGCCTGAGCCCGCGGGTTCGAGACCCACCTGGGCTGCGAGACCTCATCTCTACAATAAATCAAAAAATCAGCCGGGCGTGGTAGCGCATGCCTGTAATTCCGGCCAGTCGGAAGGCGGAGGCGGAAGCATCGCGGAGCCCCAGCAGGTCGAGGCTGCGGTGGCCAGGAGCGGCCACTGCACTCCAGTCTGGGCGACAGAGTGAGACTCCAACTCAAAAAACAACAAAAAAAAAAAAAAAAAAAAAAAAAGGAAAGGCAGTCTACCTTAGCACGGTTAGAGAAGAATTTTCTGATGTTTGTCCTTTACCTCATACAATCCTTTGTGTGTTGTACGTCGGCAATTCATCTCTGTTACATACTAGAATCAAGAAGGATTACATGTTTTTGCGTTTGTGTGACAGAGCTGTAGAGCTGTGAATTTTTTATTTCTTTTGTTTTGTTTGTTTGATTGGTTTATTTTAACAGTCACAATTCAGGATTCTTCATTCAGTTTCTAGCCTGTTAAAAGATGACTGCTAAATCAGCAGTGGCAGTTTCACAATTCTAGTTTTATATTCTTTGGATTTCATCTTCAGGCATGTATGCTTCGAGTCATGACTCTAATTCTCAATGGTAGTGAGAAAGTGCTATTGTGCCTGTAATTTTCCTTATTGATATGCAAAACCCTATTCTTTCAGGTTTTTGTAAAAGTACCTGTTTAAAACTACATGTATAGAGCATCTTCTGTGTCCTATAGTATTTGACTTGACTAGTATCAGAAGTAGAGAAAATAGATGCTTAAATACAGGAAAGTGTTTTATTATCTTGCCTGTTTGAATTGAAGTGACTTAGAAGTTACTGGAGGATGACATTCGTATAGACCATGGAAAGCATTGTTGTTGTTTTTTAAAGTACTATGGAAGCCATGGCTTCAGTGAATATAGGGACTGCCACATTAGCATGTTATGGCAAAGATAAAGATATAAAAATTAGAAGTTGGGCTGACTTCTTAGCATATTATGGCAAAGATAAAGATATAAAAATTAGAAGTTGGGCTGACACTAGAAAGTGCCATCACCAAGTCTTCAATCTACAGCTCAAGACAGACATTTTAAAATTAATTTCAAATATGTACAAATTATATTTATATATATGAAAATATGCAATATATATGCATTACTGGAGAAAGTGCTGAGATACAATGTAGTTATTCCTATCACAGCTCCATTTGAAGTGCCTGATAAAACATGGCAGGAGTGGGAAACAAAGCACATTAAAAACTGATGATGACTCCAATTGCTGTTCCAGATGTAGTCTCTTTATAGGAGCAATTATCATTGCCCCTGGCACCTATTATGCAGCTATCAAACTGCCAAAAGATCTTGCTCTTTTCCAATAAGTAGAAAACACCAGCAGCAGTTGGCTTTCAACTTGTAACAACAGCACTAAACCTCTATTGTCTCTTTTCCCTTTACAGTTTTCTCTCATAGTTTAGCTTACAGGATTCTAGACCAACTCAGTATCTCAGAAGACATTATGCTGGTCCACCACAATGATGTTTACAAGCTGACAAAACATGACAAGACAGACCTAGATGATACTATCTAACATTTGGCAAGAAACATGCTGGCTACTGGGAAACAAAACTCAGGCACGGGGTTTTCCACTTAGTCATCATTGTTGGCACATCTGACATGGTTCATATGAAGACTCCCCCTTCAAAGAGAAAAGTCGATGTATGCGGCATTTTTTAGGACTATAAAAGTGATACAAGGCTCATTTAGTTTCATTTGATTTGAGAAGTAACATATAACAAATTAAATGTACTTTCTCTCGACAATGAACTTTTAAAGCAATAAGGTTTTCAATTGGGAGTTCAGACCTCACATTGGCTTGAAGACCTGACCCCAGCAGTCATGACTAAATATAACTTTGCCACATATGATTTGGAAGAGTCAATGACACTCAACAATCCTGTAGCATATTAGGATGTGCATAGAGTCTGTTGCAAGCCTTCAGAGATAATTATATGGACTCATAAGGCTTAGAAAAAAGATCCCTTTTGGGCTCTAGGAGAAACTGAAGATCATTGGCCTACAAGTGCACATGCAAATTAAACTAGCCATTGAATGAACATTTTCCAATCCATTGAATCAGAAATGTGTGCCAGCACTCCTATACAATCAAGTGAAAGTGATGTAGTGGAGAATGGTTTCAAGTTTTTCCTAAAAGGACAAGTAAGTTGTCCAAGCTAATGGATCGTGTTTCCACAGTAACTATTCTTGTTACAGTACCTTTCCCTCTCAACCCACTGTCATGCCTTAATGTTGTTTGCTATTGCAAGTTCACTGAAGAAGACGTTTTAGTCTGCTTTACAGATGGTTCTGCATGACAAGCTGACACAAGATGGAAAATGAAAATATTTTTCATGAGAATAAAGTAGTGAATTTACAGTGCTTCAGGAGAATCAATGGACTGATGAGCACCAATTTTAATGCTTTCACTCTGTGCTCCAGCTCTCAGAATGTTGGGCCTTTCAGAATGTTAGAATGATCTGTTGAAGAATGCAGAGTTCAGGTATCAACGGAATAAAAATAGGTATGATATTCTTTCATACTTAATAATCTATTAATAAATCACTCCATTCATTAGATATTGCATTTTGATGATTAGGAGACTTAGTTCAGGTGCTATGGGCTGAATTTTATCCCCACCAAACCCACATAAATGAATATGTTGCAGGCCCAACCTCCAACTTTTGATAGAACTTGGAAATTAACCTTTGGGAGGCAATTAGGTTTAGTAAAGTCATAAGAGTGGGACATTCATTATGTGATCAGTACCCTTATAAGCTGAGGCTCTAGACAGTTTGCTTGCTTTCTCTCTCTGCCATGTGAAGACATAAAGAGATGGTAGCCATCTAGAAGCTATAGAGAGCCCTCATTGGAATCTAGTCATAATAATGCCTTGATCACAGACTTCTAGTTTTCAGAACTGGGAAAATATATATCTTTGTGGTTTAAGAAGTTACACAGTCTATAATGCTTTGCTATGACAGCCCACTCAAAATAAAGAACTACTCATATTTTCTTTATTGCTATTTATGTCTTTTTCCTCTTATTTTAAATATGTTCATGGTTGTCAATGTGAACAATTAGTTTCTGGGATAAAAATATTGGGGTTGTATTAGATTGTGACAGACATAGAAGACAAAAGAATATCATTGAGCTGCTGATGAAATTTTATGGCCTCTTTCACTGAGGGTAAGTTTTGACAGCAGAAAAGGTTTCTTCACTCTAATTTTTAAAATTCTTTTCTTATGACTGTAAAGCTGGGGCACACAATTATATCAGTTACCTCAGAAGTAGTGTATTTCCTGGTGGGCCACGTTTCTGTTGCCTTTGGAGACATTTCCGAAATTCCAGTATAAGATTTGCTCCTTCTGCCCCTAGAAATATTTTATGTGCTCAGGGAGTAAGTGATTATTTTCTGCTTGAAAATTTTTATTTTCTGCTTTGAACAATGATTAAAAAATTAAATTTGCTCATTTTGCAAAATTTAGCAGAAAGAAATACGTGCAAGCAAAGAAATTGTAATTACTCAGAATTCTACTATAAAGTATATCAAAATAGTCAATCACTATTAAGAATATTTTGTTTAAATGTCCAAATGATTTTAAATGTACACAAATATTTTCAAAAACTGAGTCTACTAGAGAGAGAGAAAGTGATATCCAACTAGCTTCCGGCTTCTCTAGCCCTGCCACCCACCATTCCAGCTTTTATTGCACCCAAGACCCCTCAACAGAACGACTCAGCTGAGCCCATCGCAAATTTTTCACCTATAGATACCATGAGATAATAAAACATCCTACTTAAAATAAATAAATAAATAAATTCTGGGAAGTACCATCTTGCTTCAAATGGTGGCCTCCTTTTTCTTCAATCACCAATTCAGTTATTGTCCTTTCCTTTGCTCTCCTGCCATTACAAGAATATTTTCATTCTTTATTTTATAACTTTTCTTTTTCCCTGGGCTGATATCAATAATTTTTATTGCATTTTTCATTCTCTATGGAGCCATAAGAAACTGAGCCAGCTACAAATCTTTAATATACATTTTTAAAAATGACATTTTAACCTCATAAATATATCAATGTCAGTTTGAATTTCTACTGAATATTTCTAAAATGTTGGTAGTAAAGTCCAGACATTTCAATGTTTCTATGTATAAGTACTAAATAACTGGGAAATATGATTAGAAAAAGCAAGAAGTTCTGACTGTCTTCCTTATTCTCAGAGATTTTACTTAACACAAAATGCAAATGCAATATTAAACTTATTAGATAACTCAGTGATCTTAAATTACTTAAAACGATATAATATCTACTATCTTACCCATAAGTGGAATTTTTGTACAGTCTATAAAATATTAGAGTTTAACAGTATTAAGATTGATGTGTTTTATTTTACTTTAAAAAATTATAGTTCAAAAAAGATTTATTTGGACAAGATGGAGTACATACCAAATGTATAATTATAATAAAATCATATTACACATTTTTACTTTAAATGTATTTTCAGATTTAGGAAATTAGTAGCATTGAGTAACAACATTATCAGAATAATTCAATTATTTTCTTAGTTACAGTTTTTAGAAATGTAGCAATTGGCCCAGTGCCATGGCTCAAGCCTGTTATCCCAGCACTTTGGGAGGCGGAGATGAGAGGATTGCCTGAGCCCACGTATTCGAGACTAGTCTGGGCAACTTGGGTGAGACCTCATCTCTAAAATAAATTTAAAAAAATTAGCCAGGCATGGTAGCACCTGCATGTTGTTCCTGCTACTTGAAAGGCTGAGCTGGAAGGATTGCCTGAGCCCAGCATGTTGACTCTGAGGCGACTGTGAGTATGCCACTGAACTCAAACCTGGGAGAAGTAGTGAAACTTCAACTCAAAAACAAAAAACAAACAATACAAACAGAAAAATGTAGCAATTCATTTCCAAAACCTCAGCTCTTAAAATTTAAAAAAAATTGAACTCTCATTTATAAAATTTGAACTCTTTTGTCATCAAATGTGAGACACTTAGACTTGTTTAGCTCTTAAGTATATCAATGGTCAATTTGATGTCAAATGTCACTTTCCTTTGTGGAATGAGAGATTGAGAAACATAATGAAATTATCCTTATATCTTTTAGAAAATATTTATCAATCAACTATTATTAAAAAATTGAAAAGAATATGAAGCTGAAATGTGCTTCAATATAAGCAATACTTCCTATGCATATTTTTAAACTTCATTGTCATTGAGGTATAGCATACAGACAGAAGTAAGGTATGTGAAATTCAATAATCTTAATTTATATAGTTTATGGATTTGTACATATGTAAACATCTGTATAATTTCCACCCAGATTGAGCTGTATACCCAGTTCAAAAAATATATACAGTATTTGAATTTTTAACTTTAAAATGAAACACATTAAGTACTTCAACAATGCTTTAGTTATCTGATAGATGTGCTTCAATGCAACTTGTTCCATATGCCTTAGAAAACTACACAAGATGTGCATTTCTTGGCATTACTTCAGTTCAGAATATTTATTCATCTTCTTCTCAAGCTAATATACTTATAACTTAAAATATGTAGCTAGAAAAACTAGTTTGCATATAACAAAAATATTTATAGTGTTTAAAAACAGGTATTTGAAGAGAAAATAACATGTACCATCTCCAAAATTAAATATCAGTTGTAAACATAATAAAATAAAATATGAAAAAGGTAAGCCTATTTTAAGGCCCTCTTCAGCTTCTAAGATTGAATCGTCTAAGCTTTTGGAGAGACATAATTTTACACTTTTACAAAATCATCTTGCCTTTGTGATTTCAAATACCTGATAATCTGTCTTAATTGGAACACTTTCAACTAACTGGATGAAAAATGTCTTAATAAACAGCCAATCAAGATGTCAAAATCCTTGAACTAAGCTTAATTCATTTTATTCATGAAAGATCCCTAAACTCTCCTGAAAACTGCCTTCATTGTCAATTAACATACAATTAAAGCATATAGTTATCACTCTTCTAAGTCAAAAGAAGACTATACTCAATAAATTAGAAAAACCTCAAGTTGCTAAGAACCTGCTTTCCATATTGTATGATAGCAATGAAAAAAAATAAAGCTGATAAATTGCTGAAAAGTCTAAGATTACAAGCCTAGTCTTAGAAATTTTCAATAGGAAAATAACCAGGGTTCATTTACTTAAAACAAACAAAAAACAAGGCTGTCTATCTCTGATGGGATTTACTTTACAGAAACTGCAGAGATAACTGAATTGTTTATTTAACAGCTATTTGCAGAATGATCTTTCTAGGCTGTGTACTGTTAGAAGAGACATAAATGTGAAAAACACAAAACAGTCCCTGCTGTTGTGGATTCTATATTTGAATAATTAGTATTTATCCAGTACTCAATTCACTAGGTATCAAGCATCAATATGAGATAGGAATGACCTTATAGATGCAATTATGCTAGGTTGAGTCACATAAAATTGCCACTGTTGGGTCAAAAATGAGTAAGTATGAAAAATTTTATATGATCAATCCCATTAATAAGTTCTAGTAGAGTAGCACAGACATGTAAGGATATTTGTAGTAGACCATTAATAATAATAGTATTTTTGAATAAGAAAAGGTATGAAGCTGGGCTCAGTGGCTCAGCCTGTAATCCTGCGCCTTTGGGAGGCTGAAGTGAGTGGATTGCTTGAGCCCACATGTTCGAGACCTGCCTGGGCAGCGAGACCTCATCTCTACAATAAATCAAAAAATCAGCCGGGCGTGGTAGCGCATGCCTGTAATTCCGGCTACTCGGAAGGCTGAGGAGGAAGGATCGCCGGAGCCCAGTGGGTCGAGGCTGCGGTGGCCAGAAGCGGCCGCTGCACTCCAGTCTGGGTGACAGAGAGATTCCAACTCAAAAAAAAAAGAAAAGAAAAGAAAAAGAAAAAGTATGATAGATTGCTAAAATTTAGTTAAATACCAGAATTTAAAAATCTTATATATTTTGTTGTACACTACTCAGAGATACATTATGTAGATTTTCGGTACAAACTTTTTATATATTTGAAATACTGAAAAATTTTAAATAACACCACATTTTTAAAAACAGAATATAGATACAGTTTCTCCAATTTAAACTATAGGTGGAATCAATGCAGTAAAATCAATTTTCCAGTTGGATATCTTGAAAGATTTAAAATATATTTAGAATAAAGCTTTTATATAACTTATTCTTCTTTTAAAAGGAAGAGTAAAATGATGGGTGATTGTCCTATCATTTTGTTATAAAAAACATTAAATATATGATGATGTTGAACTATATTAGTCATCTGGAAAATGAAAAGTTAAACCATAGTGCTCTACTGCTACAAACATACTTGAATGACTACAATTTTATGAAAAGCAGAAAACTTCATGTGTTTACAAGGATAGAGAAAAGAACTATTAGCTTCATATGTTGCTGATACAACTAATGAGAAAACAACCTGCAAAGTGAAAGGGTGTGGCTGGTGGGCGAGACAGACAGAGAGAGAGACAGAGAGACAGACATCTGGAGGGTTTTAGGCAGTTTTAGCCTTAAGTATTGGTCGATGCTCATATGTGAAGAAAATGCTAGGCAAAAGATTACCAAGTAGAAGCAGACAAAACAATATTTAATGTGCACAGAGGGGTTGGAATAGATAGCTTGCCTTCCTCACAGCCCAGAGTAGGAAATGTCATAATACAAAGGTCAATGAGAAAAGTACTCAATTATCAAGTAATTTTTTCCCATTCTGTGGGTTGTCTCCCCACTCTCTCAATGGTTTCTCTTCCTGTGCAGAAGCTTTTCAGTTTGATGAGGTTCCACTTGTCTATCATAGCTTTTATGACACTCACTTTTGAAGATATAATAAAAATTTGGTTGCCTACTACAGTGTGCATAAGGGTGTTTCTTACATTTTTTATAGGCTTCTTATCATTTGAGGTTCTATATTTAGGTCTTTGATCCATTTAGAGTTGATTTTTGTATGTGGTGTTAGATAGGGTTCCAGTTTCATTCTTGTGCATGTGATCAGCTAGTCTTCCCACCACTATTTGTTAAATAAGGTCCCCTCTCCCCCGTAGTTGTTACTGATGGTTTTGCCAAACATGAGTTGCTTGAGAGGTAGAGTGCTTGCTTCCAGAATCTCTGCCCTTTGCCATTGGTGTACATGTCTGTTCTTGTACCAGTACCAGGAGATTTTGATTATTTGAGCCTTATACTAAAGTTCGAAGTCTGGAAGTGTAACACCTCCCACTTTTTCTTGTGCTGAGAATTGTTTTGGCTATCTATGCTTTTTTGCTTCTTTTTTCCATATGAATTTATGCAATGTCATTTTCGGGTCCGAGAAGAATGATGTTGGTAATTTGGTGGGTATTGTGTTGAATCTGTAGGTTTCCTAGGGTAAGATGGACATTTGACAACACTGATTCTTCCAGTCTATGAGCAATAGATGTTTATCCCCTTGTTTGCGTCATCTTTGATTTATTTGAGCAGCATTTTGTAGTTCTTGTTGTAAAGGATTTTCACTTCCCTGGTTAGGTAGATGCTAAGGTATTTCTCTTTTTTGGGTGGCTATTGTGGATGCAATTGTGCTTTCTATTTGGTTCTCTGCCTGTTAGTTGCTGGTGTATACAAAAGAAACTGTCTTCTGCACATTGACTTTGTACCTCAAAACTTTCCCCAAGTTATGCACCAGTGCAAGGAGGTTTTTGATGGACTCCTTTATGTTTTCAAGGTATAGAATCACAATGTGCACAAAGAAGAATATCGTAACTTCCTTTTTTCCTGTTTGGATACCCCTCATTTCCTTCTCTGCCTGATTGCTCTAGCAAGGACTTCCAGTACTGTGTTGAACATGAGGGGCAAAAGTGGGCAACATTGTCTTGTTCCCCTTTTCAGGGGGAATACTTCCACCTTCAGTGAATCAAGTAATATGTTGGCTGTGGGTTTATCATAGATGGCTTTTATTGTTTTGTGGAATATCCCCTCTAGGCCTAGTGTTCAAGGGTTTTTAATCAAGAAGAGGATGCTGGATTTTTTTGAAAGTTTTTTCTGCATTTAATGATATTAATATGTGGTTCTTGTTTTTACATCTGTTAAAGAATTGAATTATGATTATGGTCTTGGGAAAATTGAACTAGCCCAGCATCCCAAGAATGAAGCCTATTTGGTCATGGTGGATGATTCTTGAGATGTGCTGTTGGATCCAACTTCTAGAATCTTATTGAGAAATTTTGCATCTATGTTAATCAAGGGGATTGGCCGGTAAGTCTCTTTTTCTTGTTGGGTCTTTGCCAGGTTTGAGTATCAGTGTGATGTCAGCTTCCAAAAATGATTTGTGGAGAGTTCCATCTTCCTCAACTGCCTGGAAAACTTTCAGTAAGAGTGGTTTAAGCCCCTCCTTTTATGTTTTGTAGAATTCAGCTGGAAAGCCATCTGGCCCAGGCTTTTTATGTAGATAGATTTTTTATGACATCTAGGATATACAGGGAACTCAAACGACATGAAAGAAAAGCCAACGATAACAAAAAACAGTCCTATTAAAAGGTGGGCAAAGGACATGAACAGATAATTCTCAAAATATGATATACAAGCAGCGAACAGATGCGTGACAAAATGACTAGCCTCACTAAGCATCAGATGGATGCAAATCAAAACTACATTGAGATACCACCTAGCTCCAGTAAGAATCACCACCATTAATAAATCAAAAAGCAACAGATGCTGGCATGGGTGTGGAGAAAAGGGAATGCATCTACACTGTTGGTAGGAGTGCAAATTAGTTGAAATTTAGTATGGCCATTTCTTTGAAAAGTAGTATGGCAATTACTATGAAAAATAGTATGGCAATTTCTAAAAGAACTAGAAATTGACCTTCCAATCTATCCATCAATCCCCCTTCTGGGAATATACCCAAAAGAACACACATTATTCTACAAAAAAAAAGATACCTGCCCACACGTATTTATTGCCACAATAGCAAAAACATGGAACCAGTCCTACTGCCCATCAAAAGTGTACTAGATGAAGAAAATGTGGTACATATACATGATAGAGAACTATGCATCACAAAGAAGGACAAAATCATGGATTTCACAGTAAACTGGATGAAGTTGGAGACCATCATACTTAGTGACATCACAGAAACAAATAACTGAATATCACATATTCTCACTCATAAGTGGGACCTGAACATTAATCACAATAGTACAAGGGAGGGATTGACATTTGTGAGATTCTTCCAGGTGAGGGGTGGGCCCATAACAACAAAGGTACCAGGTCCTAAACCAGGGCAAGTGAGGACCAGTTGGTAGTCCAAACTTTACTTGCATGTAGACTATTTATGTATCTAATCCTGACTTGTACCTTATATCTCCATAATAAAATAAAGTCATATATTTAAAGGGAGAATAGTACTCAAAAAGATATTGCCTCAGTAATGGTGCAAATAGCCCAAGACTAAAGGAGTTTGGTTTCATCTAACAGACCAAGAGCTAGTCATTAAATATTTAGGCCATTTGAAGGTAAGAACTCCCCCAGATGAAAGCTTGAGAATGTGTAAAGAAATATAAAATTGTCCACCAGTCAATAGAGTAAAATCACAATGTCTGGTGTCTAGTTAAAAATTACTAATCATACAGAAAAAGAAAAAAAATGCTACCCATAATGAAAAATAGATTGATAAATTCACATAGATCTGTAGATGATCTTTTGATAAATTCACTGGGGTCTGAGCATGAAAGCTGTAATTATTTGGCAAGCTAATTGAAATCATTATTATGATTGTATTAATGTGTTAAAGAAGACTGAAAAAAGCATATGAAGTAAAAGAAAATGTGGAAGACATAAAACAGATCCTAGACAGATTGTAGATATCAAAAATCTAAACATGAGATTTAAAAATTGCACTAGACAAAATCAGGAGCATATTAAACACTCCAAAACAAAATATTATTGTATTTGAAGAAAAAATAAAAACAAATATTAAATTGAATTTGTTCCAGGGTGTCTCTGGGCTTTGAGTTTCTACTTAAGGTAATGAAACCTAACATAGGGCAAAAACAAACTCAAGATAAATATACATTTAGTTTAAGAGACAGACAGATTTCAGCCATTCATAAGCAACAAACTGATCAAATCATATCTAAACCAGACAACACCTAATTGTGGTCAATTAAGCTACTTCTGTACTTTACTTCCATGTTCTGTCTATACTCCCTGCCCACTTGCTGAGCAGAGTTCTCTGTTTCTGCATACTGCCTGATTAATAAATTGTTCTTTGCTCAAATAAAGTTGTATTTCTCAACACAAGGCAAAATGAAATAGAGGGAAATATAATAGAAATATTGTCAGAGAATTAATGGAACATCAGTAAGCATTATGGCTTGATATAAATGAAATCCATAAAAAAAGATAAGAAAAAGGGCAGAGTGGGAAAAATTTTTGAAGAATTAGTGAGTGAAAAATTTCCAAATTTGATGAAACTCATAATACCACAAATTCAAAAAGTTCAAATTGGTCCCATAATAGGCAAACAAAAGATGAACAAGACTATATCAAAGAAAATATAAAAATAAAATTTTCTGAAAGACAATAAAATCTTAAAAATAGCAAAAAAAACCAAAAACAAAACACACACCACAATAAACACAGAAGAACACATAATTAGAGCAGTTTGTGTATGTTTGTGTCAGAATAAAAGTATATTAAAAGAGAGTAGAATTTGCAGTACTGAAAAAACATTGTTAATTTAGAATTACATTAAGGAAAAAAAAATTTTTAGATTTGGCATGGTGATTTATGTCTGCAGTCCCAGCAGTTTGGAGGTTTAGGAAGGAGAATGCCTTGAGACCAGGAGTTCAAGACTATTTTGGGGGCTAAGAACTAGTTTCTAAAAGAAATAAAAATAAAAATAATTACTTGACATGATGATACCCACCTATAGTTCCAGCTAGTGGGGAGGCTGAATGGGAGGATTGCTTGAATTCAGAAGTTGGAGGCTGCAGTGAGCTGAGATTATGACACTGCACTCCAGCCTGGGTGATAAATTGAGACACTGTATCAAATAAAATTTTAAAAGAAAGAAAGAAAGAAAGAAAGAAAGGAAGGAAGGAAGGAAGGAAGGAAGGAAGGAAGGAAAAAAGGAAGGAAGGAAGGAAGGAAGGAAGGAAGAAAATATATTGTTAAAAAGAGAGTGAAATAAATGCTTTTCTAAGCACACAAAAACTGAAAAAATGTACCACTACCAATTGACACTAAAGAAAATGCTATGAAAGTTTCTTGTAGCAAAAGAGTACTGATAGCAGTGCATATCAATATTTGCACAAAATAATAAAAAGTTCTACAATGTTTTTTATTATTTTAAAATATCTTAAATTATAATTGACTAAATGAAACATTATAATGCATCATGAGTTTTATATTAATTATATCAATACAATCTATGAAATAAAAACATAAAGTTCAACAAGGCTGAAATGAAAACATACTATGTTAAGGTTCTTATATGTAATGTGATTAAATAGTACTTGAAAGTAATTGTTATGAGTATAAAACATATATAAACTTAAAAGCAAACATGCATGAACACTCACATAAGTGCTAGAGGTGATAGTCCCTCAAAGGAGATAAAATGGAATCAGGAAAAATAGTTAATTAATTCAAAAGAAAGAAAGTAAGGAAAAATAAGAACACAGAGTATTAGACAAAGTGAAAAAAATCAAGATTTTTAGGTTGAAAACTAAACTTATCTATAATTGATGGATTGAATAGAAAAGTAAGACCAAACTATATGCTGCTCACAAAAAGCTATTTCAAGTATAAAGAAAAATAAATTAGCATAATAAGAGAAAAATGATCTTATAATAATCCCAATAAATAGAAAGCAGGAAAGGCCAAAATAATATTAGATAAGTATATTTCAAAGCAGTAATAATTCTAGAGAAAAATAAGGCAGTCACTTAACAATAAATATGAAAATTCTTCAACAGAAAATACAACTTGTAAATGTTTTTGCACCCTAAAAACATTTCTGAAATAAATTAAACACCGAAATGAGCCCTGAAAATAGAAATAAGCAAATTCACAATTACAATCAAATATTTAAACACTACTTGCTCAATAACTTATAGAATAAGTAATGAGACAACCAATAAGCACATAGAAGCTATAAACATTATTTACTCAGGTGATCAAGTTAACATTTATAAAACTCCCCATCCTACAGCAGCAAATGTCACAAAATATTTACCAAGATTGACCATCATCTAGGCAAGAAAAAGAAAACAAATCTATTAAAAAATGTTTAAATTATATAACTGTTTCATGACAAGATTGCTATTGTTAGAAATCAATAAGAAATAGACATTTGGGAATTACCAACTATTTGGAAACTAAATAATATATTTTAAAATAAACCAAAATACAACATATCAAAAGTGGAAAGCAGCTATAGCATTGTTTCTAGCATTAAAACCTATATTACATAAGATCTCAAATCAATAACCTCAGTATTAATTTAATAAAGTAAGATGGCCAGTAAAATCAATAAAACTCTAGCCAGAATAAGTTGAAGACAGAGAGAGAGAGAGAGAGAGAGAGAGAGAGAGAGAGAGAGATTGAGAGAGAAAGAGTGATAAGACACAAAGGAAATGTATCCACAAAGAGAGACAAATTTCCACTAACTTCACAATCAAATATAAAGTGTATAGAAGAAACAACTCTATGCCAAAATATTCAACAAATTAGATAAAATGGACAATCCTTTAATATAAAAGCTACACATGCTAACACAAGAATAAATACATAACCTATTTACCTATATGTCTACTTAAAAAATTAAAATTTAAAACTTTCTGAAAAAAAAAAATTCCAAGCCCAGATAGTTTCTACAGGAAAATATGAAAACATTTAAGCCAAAAAAAATTTAACAACATTTTTTTTTACTAACTTACTTAAAAAAATGTTCCAACTGGCTCTATAAAAACCAGCATTACCATAATAATTAAACAAGACAAACTACCAAAAATAACTAAATATAACCCAGTGTCCTAGAATATAGAACTACACAATTTTTTACAAAATTTTAGCAAAATGAATATATATACAACATTACCACCTAGGAAGCTTTATCCTATAAATAAAATCTTATTTTATTTTTTGAGGAGTAATACATTTTAGCATATTTACATTCTAAGTTTAAAAACAAAATGAAACATGACTATCTCAACAGAACATTGTTCTGACTGTTTTGCTTGCAATAACTCATTTATTGTCTAACAATTCTGTGATATTGGCACTATTTCTATCTTTTTTTCCAGATAAGAAAACAGTGATTAATTAGCCTTAAGATTATACAAATATTAAGTAAGGAAACTGGTATTTGAATCTTGACATTGTGAGTCCGTACTATCAAGCATTGTGCTAGATTGTAACTAGACTATTTGAAAGCAGAAATTTTATTTGCCTTATGTTACAAAAGTTTAGAAACCAAGAAGATTTTGACCAATTCTCTGCCCTACAAACTGGAAATAGTCTAAAAATACACTTGTCCTCATCCTAGAAAATAATCACATCGAGCTATCTAAGAATACCATTGCTACACATAAAGCTAGACTTTTAGATTCTTCTTGGTATAAAAGTATCCCTTAAAACTAATTATACTATTCTTATCTTTGGAAGTTTACTTACCATGACATTGATATTTGCCTTTCCCTATGTTATTTGTTGTTGTTTTAAATAAGCAAATGACTATCTAACCTTCCTCTGGAATATGTATCCCTCAGGATTTTTTTTTGTGTAGACTGTGCCTGTTGCTTTCCTTTACGTTTAACATTTTGTGAATTTGAAAGAGATTGTTAATAAAAAATGCTGTTTTCTATCTTGTGAAAAATTATGTTAAACTTAACTTCCATGAGGCTAGTAGTACAACTATATCTCTAGTAAATGTTACTGATTTCTAATTAATTTTTTTATTTATAATAACCTTAAAGCTCAAGATTATAGTCTTGTCAAATAAATAGCTCATTTCATTTAGTTACAACAAATTTAAAAAATAAAATAAAATGCATCACATTATTTTATGAAATTATAAAATCCCATACATTATATATTTCTTTAAAAATTATAAATATGGCCGGGCTCGGTGGCTCAGCCTGTAATCCCGCGCCTTTGGGAGGCTGAGGTGAGTGGATTGCCTGAGCCTGTGGTTCGAGACCCGCCCAGGCAATTTGGCGAGACCTCATCTCTACAATAAATCAAAAATCAGCCAGGCGTGGTAGTGTGCACCTGTAATTCCGGCTACTCAGAAGGCTGAGGCGGAAGGATCGCCGGAGCCCAGCAGGTCGAGGCTGCGGTGGCCGGGAGCGGCCACTGCACTCCAGTCTGGGCGACAGAGTGAGACTCCAACTCAAAAAAAAAAAAAAATTATAAATATGGGTCTGGCATGGTGGCTCAGACGAGAGGATTGCCTGAGCCTGTGGTTCGAGACCAGTCTGGGCAACTTGGTGAGACCTTGTCTCTACAATAAATTACAAAACATTAGCCAGGCTTGGTGGCATGCATCTATAGTTCCAGCTACTTGGAAGGTTGAGGCGGAATGATCGCCTAAGCCCAGTAGGTCAAGGCTGCAGTGGCTGGGAGTGTGCCACTGCGCTCCAGCCTGGGCAACAAGAGTGAGACTCCAACTCAAAACACTACTACTACTACTACTACTACTACTACTACTACTACCACTAATACTACTACTACTAATGATTACAAATACGTTACGAAATGAGAATGACTAGTATAGTGCATTGCTGTTTTCTTTAGAAAATCTATTATTTATCAGAGGATTAACCATTTATTGACATTCTATTTAATATAAATTAATTAATCTACAACTTTTTTATAACCTCACAGAATTTAGCATGTCTTGGTGCTGTTCCTACTGTTTTGAAGCTGAAAGACTGTTAAGAAGACGGGCAGAACGACAGTACTTCAGACTTTTAACCCAGAGCCTCTAATGCAGTGTGATCTTGAGAATGGCACATAGACTTGAGCTTAATGTCAACCTGTGCCTAGTTTGGTTTGACATTAGGACTTTCTCAAGGCTTATTTATTTAAACTGACAGATTAATCTCCCCAAGGATTGCAAGCATCTTATTATCTGTTATTTCATCATCTTGTACTCATTCATATAGAGGATGATTACAAAAGCTGTTTTATTCCTAAGAGAACTGAAAAAAATGGACTATCTATTTGTATAAAGATAAAGTTTCATATATACAAATACATAAATATAAATAAATATATGTATATTTCTATATGTAGTGAATACAGAAACACTTTCTACTTGGAAACCTTTCTACTCTAAAGTGTTTTAACAACTAATGCAATTATGCTTTAATAACTAATTTCTATATAACATGTTTGATCCCCTTAGATATTGAAGCAATTATTATATGGTAGATATATTTTACGTTCAAATATATGATTTGTCATGGGACTAGGTTATATAAAATTATGACGACTTTCTGAAGATTAACCTGAGGCAGAGTTTACTAGAATAAAAAAAGATGGAATATAAAATAATTTTTTTGGTAAAATATATAACAACAGCAAAAAATATTAATCATTTTCAGGTGAAAGAAATTCAATATTTTTGTAAAAATATTTAAGTCAGACTTTATACATATTTGAAACTATGTGTAATTAAGAAGTCACAATAAGATTTATTTTAAGACAGTATCTAAAACAAAATATTTTTGGTTCTAAAACTTAAGGAAGTGTAAAATAATAATTGAGGATGTATTAGCAGTTTCTTAAGTCTAAAACAGAAGTTTGGACCTTGTAATTCCTTTGTTTTCTCCTTTATTACTGACATTCATCACAATTTTTGTTTCACTTTTAATTATTTTATTTTACACTAATATTTTATTACTGCTTTGTAGCCTTTGTTCTTCCTTTAACTCACATCATTTTAATATATAGTAACTTCCTTATAATAGAAGCCTCCAGTGTATCTTTTAAACTTTATGTGAAAATAAGGTAAACATTAAAGTTTACCACTTATAATTCATTTATAAGTGAATGTATATGAGCTGCATTTTCAACTAAGACTTAAAGCAAAATATGGAGTTAGATGTGACTTAACAAATGGCTTTCAGAAACTATAAATGCACCACTGAGATACCATTAGCCAATTTTTTAATATATACATTTCTCTATTTGTGTTAAAAATAAAATACCCAACTAACAAATTTCAATGTTTTTGAAGAAACTAATCAAAATGTTTGGTCCTAATATAATAAAATTAAAATACAATCATGTAAATCTGTTCAGAGTCACAAAATTATCTTAATTTCAGTAACTTAAAAGAATGTTAAAAATTATTTATAGGACAAGTATTATTCTGACACCAAAACCAGAGAAGGACACAACAAAAAAAGAAAGCTGTAGGATAATATCATTGATTAAAATAGCTGCAAAATCTTCAACAAAATACTAGCAAGCCAAATTCAACATATTAAAAAAAAATTCACAATGATCAAGTGAGATTCATCCCAAGAATGTTTTCAGCATACAAAAATCGATAAACATGATTCATCACATAAAAGAAAAAAGAAAAAAAAAAACCTATATGATCATTTTAATAGATACTGAAAAAGCATTTGATCCAATTCAACATTTCTTTATGTAATAACCTTCAACAAACTGGGTATGGAAGGAGATACCTGAAAATAATAAAGACCATATATGACAAACCTACAGCCAACATCATACTGAGTGGGGTAAAACTAAAAGCCTTTCCTCTAAGACCTGGAACAAGACGTATATGTCCACTGTCATAACTATTTTTCAACAAAATACGGGAAGTCTTGGTAAAAGGAATTAGGAAAATAAATAAATAAATAAAAGGCATTTAAATTGAAAAAGAGGAAGTCAGCCTTGCAGACATGACTGTATACTCAGAGAAATAAAAGACTCCACCAAATATCTATTAAAACTGATAAAAAATTGAGGAAAGTTACAGGATACAAAATCAACATACAAAAATCAATAAGACATATATCCTAACAGCTAATTATGTGAAAAAGCAATAAAAAATTCCATTTACAATAGCTACAAATAATATGAAATATCTAGGAATCAGTTTAACCAACAAAACATCTATGCTGGGAAAACTATAAAGCAATGATGAAATTAACTGATGAGAACACACATAAATAAAAAATTCCATATTAATGGATTGAGATAATTAATATTATTAAAATTACGTTTCAAAGCAATTTACAGAGTCAATGTAATTTACCTCAAGTTATCAATGACTTATTCACAGAGGTAAAAAAACAGAATTGTAAAATGTCCATGAAACCACAGAAAACCCCAAATTCTAAAGCACTTCTGAGCAAAAAGAACAAAGCTGGAGACAAGACACTACCTAATTTAAAAATATACTACAGAGCTGTGTAACCAAATCAGTCCACACACTTTACAGCCAACTCATTTTTAAAGAAAGGATTCCAAGAACCAGGAATATATATGACAAAAAGTCAATCTTTTTAGTATATTGTACAGGGAAAACTGGATAATGATAAGCAGAATAATAAAAGTAGACTCCTGTCTCTCATTATATTAAAAAAAAAAATCAAACCCAAGTAGGTAAAAGACTTAAATCTAAGCTCTAAAACTATTAAACTAGAAGAGAGCATTTGGGAAACACTCCTGGACATTGGGTAGATTTGTTTGTGTGTGTGTGTAAGATCTCAGAAGAAGCCGGGCTCGGTGGCTCAGCCAGTAATCCCACGCCTTTGGGGGGCTGAGGTGAGTGGATTGCCGGAGCCCGCGGGTTCGAGA